>NC_089781.1:97070487-97080487 GCF_040412425.1 Macrobrachium rosenbergii
CTAGGCCTATATATAGGCGCTTATAATGGACAACTAGGGAGCAGACCTACACGTGGGTGTTTCAATCACATGTGTGTGTTAGCATTTCAATATTCATTTTGGGGGAATTGTACATACAGCTGAGAAATATTAATCGAAAACGTGAGATAAATCAATGAAAAAGTGGAATTGCTTATACTATACTGGTACAACCGATGTGTGAAAGTGTGCAGCACTTACCTTTCTCACGCTAGGCCTATGTGATTTCTCTGTTACGCTTTCCCCTTCAGGATTTGATTGATGGTTGAGTTCTGCCGTTTTAATTTTCCAGTTAATTTCTCCGTAACTTCACCGTAAAATCTGTGTCCATTTCCAAGTGCTCAAGCAGTTTTTGTAGTTGACATCTCAGCTACACGATGGCGAGCTTGCACTTCTGACGTAGGTTTTGATTCTTCCCAAAACTTGAAGAAGGGAGCTCCTGTAGTTGTGCCTGTAACAGTTACAGTGACTTTAATTTTGCTGGTTGATAAACGTAAGGCAGTCCAGACTATAGCTAAATTTCATGAATGATTTCCAACATATCGAAAACCGGCTAAGCTCTGCGCTCTGAAGAGCAGAGACGAACATGGTTGAAAGCTTGGCCTATATGCTTTACATACACCAAATACTAAGCTATTTATATGACTACAAGTTTTCTATGTGATCCTTGATTTAAATTAGCTGTTATCCACGACCGCGATCTATTTTTCTAAGTGGTTACTTCTTCAGATTATCAAAACCAGTTTTCGAACAGACACTGTAACCATTCAAGAAGGGAGAAGAAGTTTGTTTACCTTACTTGAGCCGGTTAACCAGTACCAGGCTTGTTATTAAGATGTTAATTACACCCCACATGTTCATTTGTCTTGACGCTTTTTTATTGTAGCTCCGTTTGCATTTAAGATATCTATAAGCTTACGCACTACAATAGGTCTACACCACCGAGTACCACAAAACGCAGGGGCAGAAAAATTAACACCTTCACACGACCAAAGGTTGTACCCTACTGAATGGGCGAAGCTGCTATGATTGTGACATCATCAGTCTACTTGTATAAACGTGTATTGAGTTGTATTTTAATTCTACTGGAGTTGTATGTCTTGTTTATTTTACATTAACATGTGTATATGTACCGAGACATTATAATATTATTAGGTATTGTAGTGTATTGTATATGTATTGTATATATATATACATATATATATATATATATATATATATATATATATATATACTGTACGTATATATATATTTATAATTGTGATACATGATAAACTACCTAAGTAAATTTTTATTGCTGTATTTAAACAAGTTTTATTTTATATATATATATATATATATATATATATATATATATAGTGTATATATATATATATATATATATATATACAGTATATATATATATATATATATATATATATATACATAAGAATGTTATCATGTATAATTCTTAACAATATTATAGTACATATCTAGTAGAGGTGAGCACATTCGATAATACGCCATAAGAACATCAAACTCACATATTTTTTCTAAAGTACTTCTTAATTCTAGGCAACTACGGCAACTTCGACAACAGGCGAGGCCCCCATGGACCACCCATGGGAAATCCCATAGCCGAATTTTGTAAGTGATCTGAAATATTATTATTATTATTATTATTATTATTATTATTATTATTATTATTATTATTATTATTAGTGTTGCTTCTCATTTTAGATTCATGTATGTTATACATTTTCTAAAAATAATATATATGTTTTAACAACTGCAGCCGTTTGAAAGTGCTGATAATAGTAAATATATTACAGCAGTAAATATATTGTTACAAATGCAGAGAACACTTAAATGTATGATTAAAATAATATGTTCAGACATATGCATATTATGCATCTCCTAGTAATTTTCTAAACAATTATTTACCCTTAGAGTGACTATGTAAGCTGGTTATTGCATGTTTACAAAGTAAACTCAGCTCTGGTTGCATTTTCCCAAACAGGTGAAGTCATTTCCATCGTCTTCCAACCAGTGGGTGAGTATCAATTTTTATATCCTTCTGAGAACCTTGAATACTTTTTTTATCATTCTATATTTCAAAGTTACATAATCAAGGTTCAACTGCACTGACTGTACTGTATATAATGTATATATATTTTTCCTCTATAGGAGACAAATATATAGAGTATACTTTTAATACTTTTTATCATTCTATATTTCAATGTTATATAAAGATTCAAAATCCACTGACTATACTGTATATACTGTATATATATATATATATATATATATATATATATATATTCGACTTCTTGTCCTTTATATATATAGGACAAGAAGTCAAAAGACCGAGGCAGTGCTCCATTGTTTCTCTTTCCTTCATGGATTTTGTCCTTTATTTATATATATTCATCACATTCCATATTTTCTTGATTCAGATTTTATCTTTACATATATATATATATATTCCATATTTTATGATTATATATATACATATATACATATATATATATAAGAGCAACTGTGTTCTGTAGCTAGGAGACAAATTATTAACAGGGAATTATTATGATTGACAGGTGGTAACATCACGGCTCCCACTGGGTCAGAAGAGGTCACTGCTTTCTTCAAGGACATGGTGTCTTGTCTTTGCAACATTGACCTGAACTAATAGGAACCACGAAATGGAAGCCATGGTAGGTGGCGTTTACTCTGTACCCGTATTGATGACAATATGAAACTGTTTGTCATAATCCATTTTCACTTGGTAATATGAGATATTGAGACAGTTGGTCGTAATTCATTTTAACTATATAAGTTATATTTGACAGTTCGTCATAATTCATTTTAACTTGGAAATATAAGCTATTTTTGACATTTCATCATAATTCATTTTAACTTGGAAATATAAGCTATTTTTGACAGTTCGTCATAATTCATTTTAACTTGGAAATATAAGCTATATAACAGTCTGTCATAATCCATTTTAACTTGATGGTATAATCTATTTGAGACAGTTCGTCATAATCCATTTTTACTTGTTAATATGAGCTAATTGAGACAGTTTGGCATAATCCATTTTAACTTGGTGATATAAGCTATTTTTGACAGTTCGTCATAATTCATTTTAACTTGGTAATATAAGCTATTGAGACAGTTTGTCATAATCCATTTTAACTTGATGATATAAGCTATTTTTGACAGTTCGTCACTTAATTTAATGATATAAGCTATTTTTAGACAGTTCGTCATAATCCATTTTAACTTCATGATATGAGCTATTTGAGACAGTTTGTCATAATTCATTTCAACTTTCGCTTAAAATCTGAATGTAGGTTATATAAGCTACCTTTATTTCGAGGAATTAACTGGTTAATTGTCTCTGTCTTTTCCAGATTAAAAGGATATGATAAACAGACGCATCTGGAAGCCCTCCTAACTCTTGTGTTCGCATTAAAAACTGAATTATCTCAAGAAAATCCCAAGATATGGCCCTGAATCAAAGCACTTAATATTTACCGCATACTTGGTGATCACTGATTCCCTTGTTTGTCCAGCGTTTGTTTGTGGTTGTGTTAATTTCATTCACTTGTTTGCTTTCGAGAAAGCGAATCAGCCTGTTACTGCAAAAACATTGTCATTGATGACGCAATAAAACATTGAGGTAAAATGTGGTTTTATTCATATTTAAACCGAAGCTAAATAACAAGGAAATATTTCTGATAATGGAAGTCATGATATGACTAAGTATTTAGATATACATATGTATATATATTATATATATATATAAATGTATGTGTATATATATACATATATATACATTGATATGCATATATTATATATGTATATATATATATATGTATATTACATACTCATCGACTAGTATTTAAAAAAGCAATAAAAAATCATTAAAGGTACAAAGCATCACCAACGCGAGTTTTCTTAATTATCTCTGTCACACCTGCCTTTCCTCCCCTCCTTACAGGTGTAACAGGTGAGCTCTCTTGCTGTTGAAACTAAACTTAGTGAGTTCCTGCTTTCCTTAAAAAAAAATAAATTAATAGCTTTGGTGTCTAAAATAAAACGAAAGCTGTATGTGATCTGATACCTAAAATTTTACTAAGATAATAATAATAATAATAATAATAATAATAATAATAATAATAATAATAATAATAATAATAATAATAATAATAATAATAGACTTTATTTCATCTTCTCAGATTATGAGTTTCTACATTCACGTTTGTATTTTTTTTTTTTCGAAATTACCTCTTGCGTCTACTTTTCGAAAGTTTTTTTTTTGTCAGAAAAAACTCTTTCAGAAGAAAGTAAAGGTTAAAATTTGTGTCGATCTGTTGAGGTAAGCAGCGCTGTCTATGGTCACTGCTTGGATGGGTGACCAGCGTGAAATGCAAGACACTGTTATCTAAAATATTTCTTAAGATTACTCTAAGCAATAGAGCAATTTTTAT
Organism: Macrobrachium rosenbergii; assembly: GCF_040412425.1. Classification (NCBI taxonomy): domain Eukaryota; kingdom Metazoa; phylum Arthropoda; class Malacostraca; order Decapoda; family Palaemonidae; genus Macrobrachium; species Macrobrachium rosenbergii. The sequence goes on from NC_089781.1 coordinate 97,074,975, forward strand.
TTTTTATAAACGGTATGTCATCTACAGTACAAAACTATGATCATCTCTTTGTTAAATTTCTACCCAACACCTGAAGTTCGACGATAAAATTATATATGCTTACTTATCTCTTATCTTTAAAAACAGAGCAATATTCATTATTAAATGAATAATATTTCATCTACTAAAACTTTAAAACTTAGTATGAACTGCCATCATCTCTTTGTTAATAGTCTACCCAACACCTGAAGTTCGACGACAGAATAATGTATGCTTACATATCTCTCAAATTTACCTTTAAAAACAGAGCCATATTCATGATTAAATTAATAATATTTAATCTACAAAAACTTTAAAACTTAGTATGAACTACCATCATCGACGACAAACCTCTCGGGAGGTAGAAAGTAAATGTGACAATGTGGCCACAAGTACGCAATTTAATGAGTCTTACTTAAGACAGATTTGAGTACCGTAACCCAGAGTAACTAGCCTTTAAAAAAAAAAGTAAAAAAATGCGGTCTGCAAATATTTAAATGGACGTCTGGTTACAATTTTACATTATAATTTTGGGGGCATTGTTAACCGTACTTGTCTGTTAAGGGTGTTAAGATTTGCTTGGTTATACAGTATATCCTATTTAACATATTTAACTGAATTATTAAAGACGTGTTAATATTTAATACGCGAATATTAACTCATAAATGATCAAGATAATGTTATATTTATATAGCAAATGAACTAATTATTAAACTATATTTTTAACACTGTTAGAGTTGGGGTATTGTGAACGAAAGGAAGACCCATTAAATAAAAATACGAACACTGAAAACTGAAGTAAAAAGAAAAAAAGGAGCGTATGAATATATAACTTTTAAATGTCAAGTTGAATTTGCGAAGCCTCAAGGGGCAGCAAAAGCAGTATGTGACAAAGCTTTGCTGGTCATCTGAATGGCTGACATTAACCAAATTCGCAATGCTGAATGAACTTTTCCCGTGAGGAATCACTTTTCAGAGAGTTTCTTTCCGTTGGGTTGAAGACGGATTCTGCAGAGCTGAGCGTCTCCCGTGAGAGTTCTTCGTGTAATTATGCCTTGGAAATGATGATGGATGTTCCCTTAACGCGGACAGTGTTGCTCTTGTGATTTTAATTGAATTTTTCAATTACCTGACTTTTATTATTGGTTTTTTCTCACTACTACTGCTACTACTAAAAATAATATTATTACTACTACTACTACTACTACTATTATTATTGTCATTGCTATTATTAAATTAATAATAAAATTATGATTATGATGATAATAATAATAATGGTGATGATAACAGTAATATAATATTAATAACATTACCATTATCCTGATTATGTTACTTTTCACAGTATTTCGATCACTCTTATCATTATAATTGTTACTATTTCTAAGTTATTAATAAGCTAGTTATTATTATTATTATTATTATTATTATTATTATTATTATTATTATTATTATTATTATTATTCTATTTACAAATATTCTCTTTGGTGTTTTGACGAATTCCTTCGAAGATAATGTACATCATATCTAGAATACAAGTTGCCTCAACCGTAATTCTCTAAGTAATTGCAAGCAGATGTGAGATTAACCAGATAACTGGCGTTGTTGCCTTCTGCCGGAATTTTGTTCCAACCTGATTGAACATTTGGTCCTCATTTTTATATTTTACGCCAAATAGAAAGTCGCATTATATAAAATATATATATATATATATATATATATATATATATATATATATATATATATATATATATATATATATATATATATATATATACATATACACAGTATATATATATATATATATATATATATATATATATATATATATATATATATATATATATATATATTATCAGAAAGCTACAAACGTCTTTAATATCAATTACTATATATATATATATTTTAAGTTGATATAAGTATATAGGAATCAGGATAGTGACGCATAACGAAATGGCCGATTTCGTTAGTGCGTCACTGTAGTCCTGATCGTCCGTATCGATCCCACGGGACGGTTGTCTTATTATCAACTTAAAAACCTTCGGTAACATATACAAAAATATATTATTTCCGAGGTAGAGTGAATTGATATTAAAGGACGTTTGTAGCTTTCTGATTGTATATGAATCACGGTGATGTGATAAATAGTCATATATATATATATATATATATATATATATATATATATATATATATATATATATATATATATATATATATATATATATATATATATATATACACGTCAGCACCAAGCCTGTTGTCAAGATAAACACAAAACAGAGAGCACAAAAAACTAAACAGTGAACAGGATAACGAAGAAGCTAGCCAGCCAAAGCAATCCCCCTCCCCTCCCCACACTCCCCACAACCCCTCCCCACCACCCCTACCCACAAACCAGAGCGAACCAAACCCCAGCATCTTCTTCTTGCACCAATTCTCTCCCCAAACCACCTCGAGTGGAGATCTCATCTTGCCACCACAGAGAGTTTCTTCAGACGCGCCTCTCTCTCTCTCTCTCTCTCTCTCTCTCTCTCCCTTCGACCGCAGCCTTTCGAAAGGATGGAGAGAGAGAGAGAGAGAGAAGGAAGGCGGAGCATCCTTCCAGTGGTTGAGTAGGATTCTGAGGCAAAGGGGGGAGAGGCTAGGACTCGACCTTGAAAGTTAATTACTGTCACTCTCTCTCTTTCGAATATTCTTTCTTCATTAATTTTTTTATATGGTGGTACTCCGTGCGCATGCGCGGAGTACTTCTTGAAGAGGTATATAAGGGGCCTTCGGACTCCATGGATTATCATACTAATCTCTTCTGGCTTCCAGTAATCATCTCCTAAAAGTAAGTAGTACATATGAGGTTGGTTTTGCATTATAGAAAACTGACGTATTTCAAAGTAATCTATACAGAATATTGTAGAGATTTTATATGTATATATATAAATATATATACAGTGTATATATATATATATATATATACATTATATATATAGCTCGTATATATATATATATAGTGTGTTTGCGTTTATATAATGTTTATATATGGTTGTGTGTGAATGTATACATATACACATAAATACTATCGCCTATTAGAATGCCAGTCAATTATGGTTCTTACCTAAGGCTGGAGTTTAATATGTGAGATATTTTCTCTCTTATCCACTCATTTAAAAGCATTCCAATTTCTCTCTGGGAAGACAAGAGGATAAACTCGCCCAATTTACACTAAATTATCTTACACGTTCAAAAACACCCAACTAATTTTTCACTTATGCATTGGTATCAACCTAAATTGACTGATATTAAAGTTATCTTTAGAATTATGATAAGTCGATCTGAGACAACATTCATTAGACTTTTTGGGAAAGAAAATCCGTTCCATAATAAATCAGACTTTTTTTACTGGTTATTTCTAAAAGTATTTTTTAGCTTTTGTATATAAAAGAATATTTACAGATCTTATGACCACTATTGTAAATTTTACATATCTTATGAACACTACTGTAAATTTTACATATCTTATGACCACTGTTGTAAATTTTACATATCTTATGACCACCATTGTAAATTTTACATATCTTCAGACCACTATTGTAAATTTTACATGTCTTATGACCACTATTGTAAATTTTAGGTATAAGTGATTAAGTTTAGATCATAAAGCAAAATTTAAGCTTATTCGTTATATCACACCGAATGAAAATAATGTATTTATTTGCAATTCAGAAAAATTACAGAATACAGAATTAATAACGTCCAATAGATTTATAAATTCATTAACAGTAAATTCATCAAAATTTTAACATACAAAAAATTCCCTATAAGCAAATTCAAACTAAGTTCATAAAGAGTAGCTGTAATCCTTACATAAACTTAAAATCTTTATTAAAAGTAACAAGAATGTTAAAAATAAGTCAATTAAGCGCAAGCACGCACTTAGCGGCGTAATTGCGCAACTGACCGAACTTCCTAGTTGCATGAGGTAATTGGCGTAATTGCGTAACTGACCGAACGCATACCTTTTCAAAGCAGAATTCCACTTCCTAGTTGCATGAGGCATTTCAAGTGTTGCTTGAAAGTGCCGTTAAGTTATAATGATACCACATATCGTTACGTTACAAACCGACTGATAAGTTGCCCGAAGGTGATAAATTTCTTAAAACACTTGTGGGCAATTCGACCGGAGGCGATTTGTGTTCTTCAAAGAAGTTCTCTAATTATCTGTTACACAAAACACTCAGAATAATTGAGATGGTTTAATTTAATGCAAAACTACAAACGGCTCAGTGATCTTAATAATTCATGGTCTTTTAAATCCGAAGTTGCTTGATGCTTTTCTCTTTATCTGATAATTGATGCAAAATATGTAAATAGATTTATTTATTGGCAATAATTTCCTGATATCAACATCGCAAAGCCCAATTGGCGAAAAGTACAGGCGATGAAAGGCGATTCACTTTTCATACGTACACACACACACACACACACATATATATATATATATATATATATATATATATATATATATATATATATATATATATATATATATATATATGTATATATATATAAAGAACAACAGGACCTCATTTAAACAGGATGATATCTAACAGGATTTTATTCACAAAATATACGATATACTGTATGTATATATATATATATATATATATATATATATATATATATATATATATATATATATATATATATATATATATATATATATATATATAATGCTGTGTGTGTGTGTGTGTGTGTGCGCGTGTGTGTGTATTATAGCTGTATGTTACAGTCCATCTCTGTCCAGCAGAAATTAATTTCATTTACGATATAACTGGATCATAATACGGGAAAATTAATATATTTTGAAATTTTACACCAACTCAAAGTTATCATACAACTTATCCGCTTGCTAAACTACTCACAATCCATTTCAAATTATGAGCAATAATGACAAAGTGACGAAACCATGATGGTTTTCATTCCACCATCACATCATAATGACTTCCGTCTAATCACTAAGAATAGGTTTTACGTTAATTATGCAATAACCTCCACCAGTTACTTCGTTGTAAATCAGATGTCAGTTTACTTCGAAAGATTGATTACCAGCAATTTCAATAAACTGTAATTGGAATATGGAATGGAATAGAGACTCTTAGCCAAAGGCCAAGCGCTTGGACCTATGAGGTCATTCAGCACTGAAAGGGAAATTGGGAGTAGAAAGGTTTGAAAGGTGTAACAGGAAGAAAAACCTCGCAGTTGCACTATGAAACAATTGTTAGGAGAGGATGGAAAGTAAGCTGGAGGAAAGAATATGAACGGAGGTACGGTAAAGGGGATGAAAGGGGTTGCAGCTACGGCCGAAGGGACGGTGCAAAGAACCTAAAGTAATGCCTACAGTGCACCGCGTGAGGTGTACTGAAGACACTGCGCGCCTAAGGGGAAAAAAAGAGTGTAATTGCAACTGGGATGAACTGGGTTCAACCTTACGAGTATATGAC
>NC_089781.1:97085487-97092987 GCF_040412425.1 Macrobrachium rosenbergii
TGTGTATATAGAATATATATATATATATATATATATATATATATATATATATATATATATATATATATATATATATATATATGTATGTTTGGGTGTGTGTATTTATCTATATATATACATATGTGTGTATATATATATATATATATATATACTGTATATATATATATTATGTGTATACATGCACACGTGCATATAAATGTACATAAATGCCTCTTTAGAGGATATTTTATTCCTGATACAAATAAGCATATATTTGCATTACATTCTATTCCCATTAACAAAACTGCAACCACGCATGGCTGACGCATTTTGGATTTTTGTAAACATTCATCTGGAAGGCGCGAATAAAAGTGAAGGAAATTATAGTGTTGTATAATCAGAAATAGAACCATATCTCGGATGCTATGTCCGATTACCAATTAATGACACAATGCTTATGGGTTAAGTTCTTAAGGAGAGAAAGAGGGGGGGCTGGGTTGTTTGTTATAAACAAATATTTGAAGTAAAAAATACAAATGGAAGATGGAATTCCATTTATGAATTTTAGGTCTTGCATAATTTTAAACCATTAGGCTTCATAAATATTAGATTCTCTCATCTTCTTTGAACTAGTACTTCTATACGGTCTCAGCAATTAAAAATAAATCACTCAGTTCAGGCAGAAACAAAATATAACAAATAAACAAGTAAAAAATGCGCCCGAGTTTCTTCGGCGCAATCGAGTTTTCTTTACAGCGTATAATCAAGGCCACCGAAAACAGACCTACCGTTCGATGGTCTCGGTGTAATGCTGTACAAGCCCATGAAATTTAAGCACTGCCAGGTGGTGGCCTGTCCTATATCGTTGCCAGACGCACGATTATGGCTAACTTTAACCTTAAACAAAATAAAAACCACTGAGGCTAGAGGGCTGCTATTTGGTATGTTTGATGATTGGAGGGTGGATGTTCTACATACCAATTTGCAGCCCTCTAGCCTCAGTAGTTTTTAAGATCTGAGAGCGGACAGAAAAAAGTGCGAACAGAAAATGTGCGGACGGACAGACAAAGACGGCACAAGTTTTCTTTTACAGAAAACTAAAAATATAACTTTCGAATGACATTTCATAAATGCTTACGATTCATGTGAAGAATAAATGAAAACTGTCACTTGTCGACAACAGTGCAAATTTTCCAACCATGTTTGAGATTTCCAGTATAGACCCCAAGTATATGATCTGTCTATTTACTTTCTTTTGTAACAATATAATTATTTTAACCCTTTTATAATTAAAATATTCTTGTATCTTTTGACATCATTAACATATATGGAAAGAACAAACCGTCTCTGATAAGAAAAATTTTTAATATATATCTTTAACTGAAAAATCTCTCTCTCTCTCTCTCTCTCTCTCTCTCTCTCTCTCTCTCTCTCTCTCTCTCTCTCTCTCTCTCTCTCTCTCTCTGAAATATATTACTATATTTCACTTATAACAAAAACAATAGCTCTCAGAATGAAGGCCATAACGTTCCCAATTCCAAGCCCCAGTACATTTATATAAATCACCAGAGATTATTTTTTCTCCTTACGAAGAGAAATATAACTTAGAATCATTAACTGTGTAATTATAGTATTACATCTTTTCTCATGATCTGATACTGCTGCATAATAATCATCAATGTTAGCAGATGTATACAAACCAATTGCCTCACAAGCATATGATCCGTTATTGCAAAATCAGCTGAAGAACCAGGGAAGGAGCATCACTAGGAAATTCTGGTACTATAAAATCATCATCTCAGTAATAGAGTTGGTTTCATTGATCCAAATTCTGGAAACTGGCTGCATTTGGATGATCGTTTTTACCGTCAATTCCCTCAATTCCACGAAAACCTGTAGATCAAATCTCTCTGAAATCGACCGATTTAAATGATTCTCTGTACCATCAACCAATGAGAACTTCCTGCTCTATCATTTCGCTGATCGCTCAATGGAAATTGTATTTGTATGACTATAATCTGCCTCGGAACTTGAATGGCTGAAAGTGTTCACAAACCTTTAGGCGGTTTACGGATTCATTCACAAACTGTAATATTGAAGATCAAAGTCCGCATCGTTTGAGGTCATTCTATGGAGTCGAAAGGTCATTATGGAGAATGGAAGGTGAGTGAGTTTATACGTATCATGGAATCAAAATCTTGCTTAATACATTTATAAGGTACGTGTAGAGATAAATACCTTTGCGGCGTGTGTGTGTGTGTGTGTGTGTGTGTGTGTGTGTATACATATATAGTGTGTGTATGTGTGTATATACATACATATACATATATATATGTATGTGTATGTATATGTATACATACATATACATATATATATATATATCTTACATATATATACATATATATAATATACATATATATAATATATATACATATATATAATATATATATATATACATATATATATACTGTATATATGAATTTTTGTCACATACACTATGGCGTTCTTCATATCCAGAAATATTACGCCACAAATTTCCATCGCTTTCCAGTTCACTATGCCTCGGGAATAACTTGCACCCAAGGGGAATTGTAAGTGATAAAAGTGCTTAATCATCAGTTTGAATCGGATCCACTGATGACGAAGCACTTATCACTAATAATTCCCCCTTGGGTGTAAATATTCCTGAGGTATGGTGAACTGGATACTAACTGAAATTTGTGGCGTAGTCTGAAATTTGTGGCGTAGTAGTATTTTGATATATATATATATATATATATATATATATATGTATGTATGTATGTATGTATGTATGTATGTATGTATGTATGTATGTATATATATATATATATATATATATATATATATGTGTGTGTATATATATATATATATACTTATATATATGTATAAATTTATCACATCCGGATATAATGTGTGTAGTCTCTCAAATAAAAGGCCATCCGGATACCAACTGACCCAGTCTCTCGTACTTAAATAATATAAACCAGGGCGCTATATAATATATATATATATATATATATGTACATATATATACACATATATAATATATATATATATATATATATATATATATATATATATATATATATATATATATGCATAAATGTATATACTGTATATACCCAAAAAAATAATCAAAATATCTCTGCCTAGTAAAATACCCAGTAAACATTCCTACATCGTATTTATTTAACTATATATAGAATTGCATCAAGGTCTATGATTTCTGAAAGTAGGGTTCAATAAAAAAAAAAATGGAAATAAAGTTCCACATCTGGTACCTCGTTACCCAAAGGTCAAATCTTACGTTTTCTACCAAAAGAGTGCTATAGAAATGGTCAAAATTGAACGTCAATGGAACCTTCAATAACTCTCGACAGCTATAATCAATATTTCCTGAGGCAACAGACCTGAACGTAACGCATCATACACACACACACACACACACACACACATATATATATATATATATATATACATATATATATATATATATATATATATATATATATATATATATATATATATATATATATATGTGTGTGTGTGTGTGTGTGTGTGTGTGTGAATACGTACATATGTAACTATGAGTATTTTTACTCATATATTTTCTCTTTCAAATATGCATTATTCCATTTGGGTGTAAGTTATTCCAAAGATAAAATGAAATCGATATTACCAGGTTTCATATATATATATATATATATATATATATATATATATATATATATATATATATATATATATATATATATATATATAAGAGAAAGTAAGTGTTTCTATCTGTATCTGAAAGACCTTTATGCACAGCCTCTCATCCAAAAAAAAATATATATATATACATTACAAATTATAAATAAGGACTCGGTCATAAATCCCCTGAGAACCAAGTCCATTACCTGTCTGTCTATCTGTCCGTCTGTGAGTCTGTAGATCAAAGACACCCTTGAATGTCTTCAGCCGAAACCGAAAGGTTACGACTGAAGGTATGGAGGTGAGCCAACTCCTCCCCCTTTCCATTTCCCATCCCGATATAACACCGAGGCGCTCCATCGGAAGAAACCATTGTATCCATATCGTCCGCTCAGGTAAGAACTCCATTTCTGAAAACTCGTTGTTTTTCGTCTGGTCGAAAAGGTGTGTATCGGAATGGAATATGGGATGGAATGGGATATAGAGCTTAGGCCAAAGGCCAAGCACTGGGACCTACGAGGTCATTCAGCGCTGGAAAGGAAATTGAGAGTAGGTGCGTTTGAAAGGTGTAACGGGAAGAAAACTTCGCTGTTGCACTGTGAAATAATTGTTAGGAGAGGGTGGATAGCAAGATGGAAGAAAGATAATATGAATGGAGGTACAGTAAAAGTGCTTCGGACAGTGAAAAGAGGGAGTTGGAGTGGTTGGACAGCAAAGATTAAGCAATCCAGAGAATGAAGGAAATGAAATGCAATGATCTAAAACTAAAACTAGGATAAAACACCACAATTTGCACTGAGAATTAATAGTTAGAGGTGCTGGACAGCTAACTTGAAGAAAGAAAGCAGAAATGAAGGTAAGTAAAATGCTAAAAAGTGGGTGCATTTAGGGCCGAAGGTACCCTGCAAATACCCTACAGTAGTGCCTACAGTGTACCACGTGAGGTGAACTGATGGCATTGCCCCCTACGGAGAAAGGTCCCTGTCGTTTCTACGGACGATTATCAGTGAAGTGTAATGTTTAAGTGTTACCGAGAATTTAATGCAATAATAATAATAATAATAATAATAATAATATTATTATTATTATTATTATTATTATTATTATTATTATTATTATTATTATTATTATTATTATTATTATTATTATTATTATTATTCTCAAGACGTTTTTCTGAGCAGATAGAAAACGTTCCGAAAATCATTCAGTCTTTTCTGAGAAACGTAACGTTGGTGTGTTACTTGTTTAAGTGTTCATTTCGTTATATAATGGGAATGAAATGCATTCTTAAAGAGTGAATCAAGGAGACTTTAAGTGATTGACACTTTGGTATGAGATTTGCAATTTGTGTCAAATGTTGTAATATTACATTTCTTAGGTGTTATATATATATTTATATATATATATACATTTATATATATATATATAAATACACAGTATGTGTGTATGTGTATATATATATATATATATATATATATATATATATATATATATATATATATATATATATATATATATATGTGTGTATATATATATATATATATATATATATATATATATATATATATTTATTTATATACATATACAGATGGAATTACAGCAAAATAACAAGGCAAAGGTCACCACCATATTCATTCCGGCTTCCGCAGATACTTAATAAATGCTTACTGACCAAAAAGAGGGGTAGCTCAAAAGCTATGACACTTCCGGCTCTCGGCAAAATATTCGAGGATGAGGTTGCAAGCCCTGTAACCTCCTTTGTGATCCACTGAAGTTAGCTGACTTCAGGTACAAAATTCACAGCTTAGGTTAACGAAGGAACAAATGGATTACATGGAACGTCCTGATATACGAATTAGAACCCTCCCACTAGCAAAGCGAGTGTCCTGACCGCTAAATTACGAGGCTTTCAAATGACTTCAGGCTTCTTCCGGAGAGATAAAAATTATTCGTATCTGAGTTTCTGCTTCATGAACTTTGTTTCATTTCAGAGTCTTAACTTCTTGTCACAGAAGTTAATAAAAATTCTTATCTCTTTCTTATCTGTCGTGTCTGGAATATTATTGCTTCCTCTTGACTTTCCTAAAAGTGACTCCAGTGTTTCTTCTCTCCAGTAAAATAAAAACAACTGAATCTTGAAAGAATGAAGGTCATATGGGCCCCTAAAGTTGGTGCAGAATGAAGTATTTAACGAGACTATGAATCCGTATATAAAGGGCGATTTCAAAATGTTCATCAGTGAAATCAATAAAATTTTGAAATGTTAAACCATCAGCCGACCAACTTCGCTACAATACTGATATGATTTTATTCTAGATAATCAAGTTTGAAAATAGAATGCACGCTGTCTTATTTCATGCAAACTTTCCTCAGGTTCGAAGTCTAAAAGAAATCAATAAAATTTGATAGATTTAAACCTTTAGTCGATCAACTTCGCTATAGTAATGATTTATTTATATTCTAAAGAACAAAGACACTAACAGATCAACCTCGTTACAAGAACGATTTGTTTTTATTATAAAGAATAAAGACTTTTAACAGACCAACCTCGCTACCAGAACGATTTGTTTATATTCTAAAGAATAAAGACTTTTACCACACCACCCTCGCTACAAGAACGATTTGTTTATATTCTAAAGAATAAAGACTTTTAACAGACCAACCTCGCTCCCAAAACGATTTATTTATATTATAAAGAATAAAGACTTAAAGATCAACCTCGCTACAATAAAGATTTGTTTTTATTCTAAAGAATAATGTTTGAAAATATGCTACAATAATGATCTGTTTGTATTCAAAAGAATAAAGTTTGAAAATAGAAAATCTAAAATACTATTTCATCGAATCTTTCCCTCAGGTTAAAGTCCAAAATGCGCATCGCGTCCCTCCTCCTGCTGTCGTTATGCTCTCTGGGGTCTCTGCCCTTGTGCCAACCGACCATCCTCCTCGGATCAGCAACTGCCGCCTCTGCTACAACTACAGGCGTCGCCCTTGGAGCGGCTACAGCAGCTGCGGCAGCCGGAGCCGCCGGCGCCGTTGCAGTAGCAGGCGCCCTTATCGTCGGTGGGGTCATCGCAGCCGCCGTAGCGAACAGGAGAGGGAAGCGAGATACCGCAGGGGCCGGTGCTGAGCCCACCTGCCTCCCGATGAACAACCCGGATCTGTTCATAGCGCTGGCGGCTTCGTCGGACACCATCGGCTGCGGCATGAGGCTGGTCTGCGAGCTGGAAGCCACGCCCGACGAGCTTCTGTCGCGGGACGAGAAGCTTATTCTGGGACTCTTCGGGTAAGGGATGTGTGTGTGTGTGTATATATATATGTGTGTATATATGTATATATACATATAAATATAAATCTATATATATACTGTATATTATTGTATATATATACATATTTATACATATAAATATAAATTATATATATATATATATAAATATATATACAGATAGGTATAGATAGATAGATAGATAGACAGTCAGGCGGATAGAAAGCTTTATTCATGTGTCTGTCGGTCTACAGTGAGGTTTTTTTTAGAGCTGACGGTAAAAATCCGCAGACGATACCATTGCAGCGTTTATGCCTTGCTTCCGATTGGCTGATGTAGCAGAAATTGAACAAGCATATCTTCATGTATTTCCCAACACTGCATTATCTTGATGAATAAGCAAAAATGTCATCCTGGCATCACTATATTGCATATTTTTATTAGCTAAAAAGAAGATAAAATCATCAGTTACGCGTCTCAAGAATTCAAAAAGGCAAGTTAGTGATATCATTTACAGATATATTCCCTCAGCTCCAAAAAAA
>NC_089781.1:97102987-97130487 GCF_040412425.1 Macrobrachium rosenbergii
CCATTCATATCGTTCAGTCCTGATACCCTAAAAGGGCTGAAATTTTCACATCTAATCTAGGCAGACATAACCAAACTCTTGCAAGGTTTGTTGCATTTTCATTTGATATTCAGGCGATTTTAGACAATGATTTAAAGTACACTGAAGTAAGGAACTGACTTTCACATGCATATGGACAGCAATGAGGGATGATTTAAGGAAATCACTGCAAACAGCACTTACCTTTTGGTTAAAATCTTCTAAGAAACTGAAGACTTCTGAAGTATCCGCTTCAGCCACCTGTAAGAAAAAAAAATAAATTATTACATTAATTTTCTCTCTTTGGGTTTCGTGTTCTCTCTACGTCTCCACGAGGCATCTGTCTGTGAAAATGCCACTTAGTACTTAATTACTTGCGGTTTAGAAGCTGATAATGATCCCCGCCGTCTACCTGTATACTATAGCTTAGTTATGTTCATATAAAAAAGAATCCTGATGTGATGAACAAAAGGAATAGAAACATATCCAAAACGATGGTATCGATCTCTGGAACCCAAGCACGGTTATAATGAAGCAAGGATTAGGGAGGTTTATTGCCTGTCAGAGAGAGAGAGAGAGAGAGAGAGATAGTGGGCTTTGTTACACATGCAATAAACGTTCAAAGCAAGCCTGTGAGTCCGACAGACAGACAGAGACAGACAGATAGACAGACATAGAGAATGCACAGTGGTTTTAGAAATTATTATAAAAACATGAAATATTTTGGTTAATTCAGTTCTGTGGTTATTTATTACATGGAGAGACTCTTAGCTCATCTCTGACGAGGAAAATTACGAATTAACATACTTTCATGTAAGGAATGATGAGGCCTATAGTGCTGGGGTGCTTCTCTGTAGAGAGACATTCATTGTACTGGTCAGAAAAGAAAGTATTTAAATACTATAACATTTTCATACTATAAAGAAGGTAAGATTAAAGATTCAGCCACTATAGTCAATGGGTGTTTTGCCTTCAGTAAAAGTACTCCTGAATTCGACAGATAAATGAACATAAGTTGAAATTAATTATTATACATGTTGATATAATGAAATAGGGATTATGTATACCTTCTGTGCCGACTCAGATATGTTCAGTACGATTTTACATTGTTCTTGGAAATGTCTTTTAATATATCCACAAAAAAAAAGGTAAATTCAGGCAAGTTTCTTGTTTATTAATGTAACCGAGAGTAAAAAAAAATATTCCGCTATTATAAACATCATAAATCATTAAAATTTAGGAAATAATTTTGTATGTCGGATGTTATTCTTAATTAAGGGTTCATAATAGATGAAATTATTATTAAAAATATTCGAAAATTAGCTTCTCTTGTGAGTGACAAGGGAGCATTGTGATATTTCATTTCATTCTTATTCTTTATTAATATTAACATTATGTTATAAAAGTTATCGTCAGTAAAGGAAAAATGGTAATGATATTTGCTACCGTACAATCATACTGAAATTCGTTAATCATAGCTTTACATTATTTGTTATAGATCTGATCAAAAGCAATACTCATTCACACACACTAACAAACACACACACACACAAATAAGAACGCTTCCAACCACAAAATCGTGCAACTGGGAATGACGATATTTCCAACCTCAAATAATCGCCCGTCCCCAAGCACGCAAAAAATTAAAATAAATAAATGAATAAAAATTTCGTACTCTTTACACCCTCTGGGGATATTCCGACGTGGAAATAACACGTCGTCCTAATAACCAGCTTCTCGGCAAGGCGGGAGATTATGATAATTGCACAGAGATTTCCCCCCCAAAAAAGGTTTCCTTTCCCGTCTCCGCAATGGACGGAGAGGCACCGTCGTCGACCGCAAGAGCAGACGTCCTGAATAGATGAAAGTCTCTGTCAGTCAGTCAGTTGTTCAATCAGTCAGTCAGTCTGTCAGTTAGTCAGTCATTCAGTTGTTCAAGCCGTCAGTCAGTCAGTCAGTCAGTCAGTTGTTCAGTCAGTCAGTCAGTCATACAGTTGCTCAGTTAGTCAGTCAGTCAGTTAGTTAGTCAGTTGTTCAGTCAGTCATTCAGTTGTTCAATCCATCAGTCAGTTGTTCAGTCAGTCATACAGTTGCTCAGTTAGTCAGTCAGTCAGCTAGTTAGTCAGTTGTTCAGTCAATTGGTCGGTCAGTTAGTCACTTGTTCAGTCAGTCAGTTGTTCACTCAATCAGTTGCTCAGTCAGTCAAGTCAGTTAGTCAGTCAGTCACTTGCTCAGTCAATCAGTTAGTCGTCAGTCGGTTAGGATGTCTGTTTTTGTTGTTCGCTGTTGTTGTTGGCCTAGTACTTCAGATTTCCCAGATGGGAGAAACGTTTTTTACTGACAGATGGACATGGGGAGGGAGTATTATTCCGAGACGTGTGGTGAGGAGAGGGGGAGAGAGATCTTGTTGCTAGGCCCTCTCTCTCTCTCTCTTCCTCGTTTTAATAATTAATATCATAAACATTTTTAAACGTTGCTTTTACATAATATAAAAATATTGATTAATAAAACGAATTCTCCTTCATGAAACTCAGTATTTCTGATAACAAACTTGTAATTTGATTCGTACTTTCTTTCTTATTAGAAAACGTTTATGGATATTTACAAGCGTTGTATATATTTTTGGCAATAGCTTTATATATTATATATATATACATAAATATATACATATGTATATATATATATATATATATATATATATATATATATATATATATATATATATTTATATTTGTATATGGCAGCAGTTTGTTTATTACGTAGGTTTCGTTTAACGGTAGATGACTGCGAACTTAACTGTTTTGATTCAGGTTCTTTCCAATGTTCTGTAGTCACTTTTCACTTCACTACTGCAGTTCGTAGAATTATAAAAAAGAAAGCCGCTTCTTAATAATTCCTTTTATTTTTTATACACATCCATATATATATACTGTATAAGTATAACATATATATATATATATATATATATATATATATATATTTATATACATTTGTTTAATACATAAACACATTATATATATATATATATATATATATATATATATATATATATATATATATATATATATATATATATATATATATATATATATATATATATATATTGTATATATATGTGTGTTTTATATAAATATGTGTGAGGGTGTGTGAAAACGCAAACATACCACATTTTAGGTACATATAATATATATATATATATATATATATATATATATATATATATATATATATATATATATATATACATACATGAGTACGTATATATAACATATGGAAAAAAAAGTAAACATGTGGCTACAATCTCTATTACGCAAAATATTTGTCAACGCACTACAAACGCTAACATTTTTCCTTGATCCATTTTCTCTGTAGAACCTACAGTAATTCTTCCAAGAGAAATCGTTAAAGCCGTTACCAAGTAACATTCCACAAAAAAAAAAAAAAGAGAACAACGAGATGCGTAAGATGGAAAACCACAAGCAAAGCCACAGCACGTAATCTCGTGTGTCCGTCGGCAAATGAATTATCGTGAGAATAATTCATTTGCGAGGAACGTAGCTTTAATAGCTACTCTCTCTCTCTCTCGAGTGGAGATGCTCTGACACAAGGGATAGTTTACCATCCGTCGGCCTAGTCATTACACAATTATCTCTCTTCGACTTGCATTCTCGTCTCGACTTGAAGATTGGTCTGTTTAGACTGATCGTTTGGTGGTTTTTGGGGTTGCAAGGCACTGGTAAGGAGAGAGAGAGAGAGAGAGAGAGAGAGAGAGAGAGAGAGAGAGAGAGAGAGAGAGAGAGAGAGAGAGAGCTTCGTCAGTATTCACCGGCTTTACTCAAGATGTGACTCGTAAAATCGAGATGAGATTTCAGATAACTTTAACGGTTAACAATTATCTCCTGTCCTATTGTTCTTTTAGACTCATGTGACGACAAATATTAAGGCTTTTATCAATTTAAATATTTTAGGTTTATGTTTTCAGTAAGTTATAAATTGTAAAACCAAAGCTCATGAGACGGCAACGATCGTTTTTAAAGTTCTGTATTTATTTGTTAAAGTTGCCAATTCTATTGGCTCTTCGCTTTTCAAAACCGCCTTCGGGACTTCTACAAAAACTGCCTCACATTTCACGTACTTT
Source organism: Macrobrachium rosenbergii (assembly GCF_040412425.1). Taxonomy (NCBI): domain Eukaryota; kingdom Metazoa; phylum Arthropoda; class Malacostraca; order Decapoda; family Palaemonidae; genus Macrobrachium; species Macrobrachium rosenbergii. Next base: position 97,107,144 of record NC_089781.1, read on the forward strand.
ATTATTATTTGCGGTAGAATAACCTTTGTGTATGATAGTACTACCTTGGTTAAACCCCACTTACTTTATGTCGTTTCTTATCCATATTTCATTTCCATTCCCATTCAAAACTCATCCATTCCATCAAAACCAGCTCAAACGTGACCAGAATATTATTTCCTAAGTTACATGACATTCATCTTTCTATGCAGAAATGAGTTATTGTTATTTGTTATTTCAGGGTTATGTGACTGGCGTATATATCGATCAAGGTCTTAGATCAACGAGTGAAAGATTGAAACATACGCCCTTGGTGTATGGTTCGCTTAATACTTTAAATCGCTCTACGTATGGATGGGAAGGCAATGGTTATCAACCACTCATTTCGTAATGTTGTATGGGAAGTCTTGCAATTGTGACGCCAGTTTTAGTAGCCATAAATCAATCAGTCAATCAATCAGTCGAACTCACGCACAGGTACTACCGTACTGTCAATAACTTGAAGTGGCCATGTTGAAACAACCAGTCAATCTGATAGTACTATGCTGTAGTGACGAAACACTTTGGCAGCATTGCTGCTCTCTCTCTCTCTCTCTCTCTCTCTCTCTCTCTCTCTCTCTCTCTCTCTCTCTCTCTCTCTCTCTGCTTCTTATAAGAATACATTATTCAGTTGCAAGTAAAATACTCATTTCTGTAAATTACAACGAATGTTTTGAAAACAAGTTTAGCAAAACATTTTTTTTCTTTGCTCAACATCTTATATAATCAAACTAACGACAGAAAGCCTAGCAAAGCCATTTCTGTCTATTAAAAGGCTTTATAACGACAGTTAGAGAGAACTGTTAAACCATGACCACAATATTAAAGTAATTTTGACGAATTTAGAGTAAAATTGTTCTAAAAAGAAGGACAAAGCAAAAGGCATAGGTCTAGCGTAAAGGCTATTATTTTCGTGGCTAAATGATTCTATAACTTTTTACCGTAGAGAAATTATTTTCATATATTCGAAACTACTTTCTCCTTGGAATGAAGTTTGAGTTATACAGCATTTTCTTAAATATTTTGAGTGTATAGGTCTAGCCTGGGCTACCTAACTTGTTTTCTTGTTATCATCAATCTACGATGATATACAGTTTGATGGAAGTATAAATTAAATCAGGATTTATTGCAGATATAAATAACGCAGCCCTTTTTACTTTTAAATGAACAATAAAAAGCTGTTTTCTATGATTTTTGTACGTCGTCCTGAAACATCCTCGCCAAGTGTGACGTCACGGGATTTCGTTGAGAAACTAACTTCGATCAAATTAATTTTATTAAACAACTCTGACACTTCCTTTACGTGTCTAAAACCGAAGAATTAATGGAGTAGACAATATCCTATAGGTCTACCTACTGCAGTCTTAATGACTGACTAATTACAGCACGAAATTTGTACGTTTCAAAGACGAGACTTATTTACACCCAAGCGACCTATAGGACTAGGCCTACTTACTATAAACCCTCTTTAATAACGAGCAGAGCCTTTATTTCTGTGTTATGGGGCACATAAAAGAGCAATGATGTTCTGATTTCAAAACTGAAGTCGCCATTGCACTTATTTTCCTAAATAATATGCTGAAAATATAAGACATGTCAACCTAGAAGTCTTAGGGACGTACCGCTCCCATGGCACTGACACGACAAGCACAACATTGTCAATAAAATTTAGCTTTCTTTGTTTACCTGTGAAATATTATCATTCCATTTTCTCACAACGAATTCCTGGGATCATTTCCGCCATTCTAAGCAGCACAATAACGCACGATGACGAAGATAACGAACGATAAAAAGTCATAAAACACACACTAAGCATACATTCAATTTCTGGGGCTATGGTATTGGAGGGGTGGGACCACCTGGTCACCTGGGGGGGGGGGCTGCGAGCAGCGCCGCCCTGGTGGCGAAACGCTCAACTACGTATTACTATTTATTATTATAAATTATATATAATAATATACAGGAGACTGATATTATCTCCAGTTATACTGACTCGTATAAGAGTATTATGTTGTTTCTTTTTTTTTAAATAACGCTAACAATTTCAATAACTAATTATACTGGAATATCCTGCATCCATATATCTTGCCAGAGCTGAGTATGCTGGAGATTATTATGGAATATGCTGGAATTCTTCTGAATATACCGGAATTATTCTGAATGTGCTGGAAGTCTTCTGGAATATGTTGGAATTATTCTGGAATATGCTGGAATAACTCTGAATGTCCTGGAATTCTTCTGGAATATGCTGGAATTATTCTGAATGTTCTGGAATTCTTCTGGAATGGTTGGGAGATTTTCTGGGCCATTTAATTTCATTGAAAATTCATTTGATGTGGATTCATTTATTCATCATGAAGATTATTAATGTGAATAATTTATAATGGCATTCACTTTCATTACATAATTATTAAAGCTATATGGTATACTTTAATAAGGTAGATAATAATTCCAGTGATGGTAGACATTCCCATGGTAGACAGCTTTTCCAGTAAATGGTAGACATTCCTTGAGAGTCACTTATACACCTGAAGGGAGATATTCCCTTGAGACTTACACCAATGATGGGACATTCTCGTGGGAGACACCAATGACGGGAGACATTCTCACAGGAGACACATATTGATAATCGGAAACATTCTCTTGGGAGACACGCCAGTGATGGGAAACGTTCCTATGGGAGACAGTTACGTTACACTAATGATGAGAGACATTCCCATGGGAAACATTTACACCAATGATGGGAGGCATTACCACGGTAGACACTTCCACCAATGACGGGAAATATTCCCATGGAAAACACTTTCACCAGTGATGGGAGACATTTCCACAGGAGACAGCAGTGATGGGAGAGGGAGACATCCCCATGGAAGACACACTGATGATGGGAGACATTCCCATGGAAGAAACACCAATGATGGGAGACACACTGATGATGGGAGACATTCCCATGGAAGAAACACCAATGATGGGAGACACACCAGTGATGGGAGACATTCCCATGGGAGACACACCAGTGATGGGAGACATCCCATGGGAGAGACACCAATGATGGGAGACATTCCCATGAGAGACACACCAATGATGGGAGACATTCCTCTGGGAAACACACCAGTGATGGGAGACCATTCCCATGGGAGACACACCAACAATGTGTGACACATCAAAAAACCATATTTTTTCTCTCCCTCTCTGGCTTGAAAATCACATACCCTCTCTCTCTCTCTAAATATCATCTATATTCCCTCTCTCTCTCTTTCTCTCCCTCAAAATCTCTCTCTCTCCCCCTCAATCTCTCTTTCTCTCCCTCACTCTCTCTCTCTCTCTCTCCCCATGAGCCTAAAAGACCATCACATAGAAATTATCAAAATGCTTTAAACATGCCTATGGATACTTAATGTTAATTTTTTGACAAACGAGGGTTGTTAATACTGGGACTTTAGACATTAAAAGTAGTCTGATTAGTAGCTCTTTTCATCTCTTGGGATATTCAGTCTCATAAGTCTTTTCATCTCTTTGGATATTCAGTTTTTACCATGATACTTGGTCATTTTTATCTTATGAAGTGATTTAATCCATATAAGTGCATCGCTTGTTCAATTTTTATTACAGGTTTTATACGGGATGTGAATAGCACTATGAGAGACTAGTATGGGAGACTACAGTAGTATTCCATTTAAGTTCTTTGGAATATAAACAAACTTGATCTTTCATCAGTTCAGTATCTTCTATCTTCCAAATGGTCGTTTATGACGAAAGTATAAAAAATATTTTCGTTTTAGTTTAGTCGGAATACAGTTCCATCCTCCGTTAACTCTATCAATTCCTGGTCCATTCTAGGTCTGTATTTTGAGGCTAAAAGCGATGTTTGGAACTTGAAGTTGGAATACAGCTGTATACTTCACTAGTTATATCAATTCATGGTCCATTCCAGTCCTCTGTTTTAAAGCTAAAAGGAATTTCACTTGGAATTTGAAAAATTTGGAATACAACTCCATTAACTACATCAATTACTGTTTCATTCCAGGTCTCTATTTTAACCCTAAAAGCAATATCATTTGGAATTTGAAAAAGTTGGAATACAAAGTCATACTCCATTAACTACTGTATATCAATTCCTAGTCCATTCCAGGTCTCTGAAGGAATTAACTGGAACATCTTATTCCCTAGACCGATTAACAGAATTCGCGAAAATTAAGAACAACATAGGTCTAACGTAGGTAAAGGTAGGCCTAGCGTCATTTGAAACCATCAGTAATAACAACTTTTAGTTGTAGATTACTTAAATATAAGGTGTAATATTCCATTACAAACTCATTTACTCGCATCTAGGCCTAAGGCAATGATGTATTTTACAGTAATCTACTCTGAGTATTGTTCATTGTAAATGTGTAATAGAGTAAAAGGAAACGCAATATCATCACTTTTATTTAGAATAAACATTAAACGTAATTAGGATCAGCAGCCATGAATAGGCCTATTCATTAACAAAAAAAAAATACAGCCCACTTGCAAGCCACGTCTAAAGTGCTGCTGTATTTGCTTTAAGTAAAAACAAGTGACTCATTAAGCAAAGATAAATGTTTTTTGAACTGGGCGTTTTATTTTATTAAAAGAAAAAGCAAGCTTTTTTTTTATACCTTGCTATAATGTGTCACTTTGAAACTTTAGCCTTAAAACTAAGTCTCCCAAACTACCCAGTCCTCACGGTCTATGGGAGACAAAGAAGAGATCATTTGAACTTTGGTTAAACTGGAAACAGAAGCAGTCTCCCAAAAAATGGAGATTTGATGTAACCAGACTTGGAGGCTTTTGGAAGCATTAAGAGACCCTCTGAGCCTCTTTGAAAGCCAGAAAGATGGTCTTCCTGCCGAAGGGACAGGTTTGAAAGCCCTGGCGCAGGCTTCCAGGCCTTGTGTGGCCCCTAGGGCGCCTGCCTTGGCGAAAACTCCGGCGGGAGTCCCGTCGAAGGCGGTGGGTCTTCTCCTGAAAGGTACTTGTAGTTAATACATTGGGAATGAGTCTTAGGCAATAGGTTTTAGTATTGGTTCTGACGCTTAGTGTATATTCGTCAGGAGTCGTGAAATGGTTAAAATGAACCTTTCACGTTAATTATGAATAATAAATGTTAATGAATCTCTGACATTAATCGTGAATCAATTAAGCAGTGTTGGATATACAATATAACTCATCCGGAATCCTGATACCTAAAGGAAAATATAAATAAAAAACCACTTAAGACCACTCACGAGAACAGGCCACGAATGAGCAATTCTTCCCCGACTAAATCGTCTTCCATAGCAGCCTCCACCTCGCACACAAATCGACGACCGCAGCCCAAGTCATCTCCGTTGGCAGCCACTGTAAAATACAATTCAGGGCTGCCGAAAGGCAGGCAAGATGCGGCAGCTCTCTCGCCGCGTCCGGCCGCGGTTTTGAGCGCAAGAGCGCCCAGAGATAGCGCGCCTCCTACTGCGGCGGCGCCGCTCAGTAGGCTAGCGCCGCCGCTGATCGCTTCGGGCGCGCCTGTGGTCAGGATGATGTTGGCGTTGACGACATCGATGAGGGCAATGGCTAAAAGAAGCGTTCCGATTGGCGCATCGATATTCATCTGAAAATGATGGTACCTGCTCAAGGTGATGCTTATGGTACTACTATTTTTTGACGATGAAAGTATTTGAGTTATACTAGAAGAATAATTGTATAGATTGTTTGAATTCTTTATATATATATATATATATATATATATATATATATATATATATATATATATATATATATATATATATATATATATATATATATATATAATATATATATATCCATTCATACAATACACAGCCATCCAATAAGAATTACAAACATCACAACTAAAACCTAACCTCATACACCCAACATACTCAACATGGAAAAGAAATATCTCTATAAAAACCACGCACCTACACCCAACATGCGCAACGCCAAGAAACGACAAATCAGTCACTCACGGCTGCAAAAAAAAGTATAAACAACAGAAGTGGCGACACGACTCACTTCCACAAGAAGAGGAAAGAGGACTGACGTCACACATCGGTGACACAGTCCCTTTTATAAGGGAATTCGCGACCTTGTCACAACCTCAGAAGAAGGGATCGACTTGCAGACAAAGGTATTTCGTGGATCTATAAACCACTTTATTATTATTATTATTATTATTCGGAAGATGAACCCCTATTCATATGGAACAAGCCCATCACAAGGGGGTCATTTACTTGAAATTCAAGCTTCCAAATATTATGTTCTTTTTTCCATATTATTATTATTATTATTATTATTATTATTATTATTATTATTATTATTATTATTATTATTATTATTATTATTATTATTATTCAGAAGATGGACCCTATTCGTATGGAACAAGCCCACATATGCCCTTGACTTGAAATTCAAGCTTCCAAAGAATATAATATTCATTTGAAAGAAATAATAGTAGGTACTGGGAAATACAGAGCAAGAAGATTTATCAAAACAATAAATTAATACATATAAAAACATAAATTGATGATTAAAGTACAATGAATATTGTTTTAGTGTAGTGATGCATTGCACCTTCACTTAAACTTTTGAGGTTCCAGTTGCATTAAAGCGAAATTGTTTTCATGAATGGGAGGCTCTCATTGTGGTCTTACTGTTACTACAAAGTTGCACTCGTATTTCAAAATGAAATGTCAACGTCTTTCAAGAGGATAGGCGTGTAATTTTTGCGTGTTACTGCTGTGATGACTTATAAAATGGTATTGCTAAAATTATTTTATATATAAATGGAATGCTTTGGGGAAAAAGGTTATATTTTTTACTATGAGTTACGTATAAAATATCAAAATCTTTCAAGAATGTAACTTTGAATTTTTGCATATAGCTGCTGTACTGATATATATATTATTTTGACTTTAATTCCCAACTGGAGCCCTTTTGAGAATTTGTCTTCAGTTTATTGATACTGATTTGTCAAGATGTGTTTTTAAATTCTTTAACTTAGTCACTAGTATTTTATTAAACTAAATACAATAATAAATACTTTTGTGAATATAAAATGAATCTTCTAATATGATTAGTTTCTCACTGGTCATAGTATGCATAAATTAATTACAAACTGGAGTAAATTAGGTAGAATTCAGAATCGGAATCATTAAAAATAATTGTACATTTAAACATTAATTAAAAAAACGTTTCAGTATGATAGATATAAAATTCTATGTTTAGCTTATTCTTAATTTCATAAGAATTATTTGCAGATATATATTCCTTGTGAATATATAATAGCAGTCAGCTTATATATCTGTCCTCACACACACTCATATGTATAATACACACACACACACTATATATATATATATATATATATATATATATATATATATATATATATATATATATATATATATATATATATATATATATATATATATTATATATGCTTATAACATATTTGTTTGTGTTGACATAGTTAGGACAAAGTATTTTCTTATTAATATTACGTAATATCTTTTCATCTGCCGGTAGATATTTTATTACAATTTTCTTATGCTATTGCAAGAACAACATAAACACCACTAGGTGACGTCACGGGAGCGATGCCATTCCCACGACGTCATCATTTAGCGTTATGTTCTCCACACTTTCATTTCGTCTAACAATTTACTCCTCTCTGGGTGAAGGGTCACGCAAATAAGCATAAAATTATACTGTTTGAACACTTATCTTGAAGGTTACCTTAAAAATGACCTCTGATGAATGAAAACGGCTGAAAGAAAACGAATAGAAAATGGAGAACTATTATATTCTTGGTTGTATTTAACCTATGAGTTATCTCAAATGACCGAGTCCTTGTTATCTCCTATGCAGAGGTAACCTTAGAGAGAGCTGTTATTATTTCCAGACACTGCATAGGTAGTACTGGTGCAGGTACGTGTGAAATCATAGGGTTTCTGTCGTAATTCAGGTGCATTACAATAATTTCAGATCTACTTTCGTTCATGAGCCCGGCACCGGAAGTAGAATTCAGTTACGGACACAGCTAATCCTATTTCAGACATTAGGGCTAGCCTGGTTGGATTACCATGGCTAACCAACCAACCACCGTTGTTGGGAACTGAAGGCAATCACAACCAGGTTAAGTTTTGTACCATGTATCCTTCATAACTTATCAGCAGAATTTATCGAAATAAAACGCTGTACACAATCAACTTTTCTATAAAGCGTTGTCGTTGAGCAGAGGTAGGAGATACACTGATGAATGATCCTAATCTTGAGTCCCGACCAACTAAAAGTGGTTTTATCATATGGATGGGACGTGCTACAGTAAAGCTCAGAGATTAGACGCCATTAGTACAGCAAGTGTTCTTGTCCACAGGTGTCTCTACAGGTGATCCATTAATCAGGCATAACAAATATGTCTTAATAACGAATCTCAGCATAATTTTTTTTCCTATGTCAGGGTTACTTCTTGGTGCCTTTTTTGTTCGATTATACTTTTGTTAAATTGACTGGAGTATCTGTACAGCATTTAGTTGTATATATCAGATGCCATTTTGAGCTGAAGCATTGTCCCTAATCCTAAATCTTTTTTTTTAATAAATAAATAAATCCTAAATCTTTGAGCAGAGCCATAGATTTTGTTCTAGTCTTGGGTTTGAGGTCAATCTGGCAGCAGTTATGAAGGATACATGGTACAAAACCTAACCTAATAGTAATTTATCGTAGTCTTTCCAATCGTCGACTAGTCAGAAAAAGTAAACGAAGGCCCTGCCTTTACTAAGTTTTTCCCATTAGGAAATTATTCTCAGTGCCTTAGGCCCTTAGGCCTACAAGAAGTGTGAAGTTCCTTTGCGAGAAGAATTGTATCCAGTGGCGAGGGCAGATTTAGAAAGCACATGGTGCTTGAAAATTCACCACCACAGAGCACTCATCAAATAGCCTTAGAAATGACGAACGCTGCAACTTTCGGCATAAACAACCAGAGAGAGGAACGTCCCCAAGGGTTTATTAAATTATTTATCACCTGTGAATCACTATTCACTACTCAGTGAGGGCTTACCTTCACGGGGCGCTTACACCGAGTTCGGGAAGGTTAGGCCGTAGGCTATTATTTTCGGCCGTGAACCTGTTAGGCCTTGGGACGCCGTGTTTAGCACTAGCCCATCGTGGATCAAAGTATTATCTACACACACCTCGGCCGTTTGCCAGTTTGGTTGATACGGCCGAAACTTCAGGGACCCCTTTCACTCACTAACTTCAGCTAACACGTCTCCATTCCAGGCAGTATTGTACACGAGTAAAATAATTGGTTTAATTTCATTTGGCATCAAAATTACTTTCAACGTTACTTAGCCCTCCGTTATTCAAAGAAACCTCAATTTACTCTTTTTTCTTACCAACTTAATCAGTCCCAATCAGACAGAAGTAAAACAAGAGATTTGTCCACTGTGAGAGAAACAACACTCAGAATACCCAGCTGTACAAACTTGCTTTCCTTTGGAACTGCAGAGGAATCCTGACAGTCCTGGTTTCTTCCCAGAATCCCAGTCAGCTACTTCGCTCGCTAAGACAGCTGACAATAGATAACTCGAGGCTCAGTTCAAATTTAATTTGGCTTACACCATTACATTCCAAGCATTTATTAGACTTGGCCAGCATCCTAACTATATGCTTGAGTTTTTATGAGCGAGATTTCAGTGTAAAACTGGATATGGATATGCAATACTATAATTTTATCTATGTTTTTCAACATATATGATATTTATACCATATGAGTGGTTTAAATTGATTTTTATGATCAGAAATTCATAATAAAAATCTCCAACAATTTATTAGTTTAACAGTGAATGGTCAGGAAGCAATGTTGTTTAGCTAGATGAGGCAAAGATTGCACATTTCACTAGGAAATTGAGTCAGCAAGCATCAAGAGACCGTAGTGAGGGTATCCTACCATGGTCTACTGTGGTACTTGTACATTAAACCATTTTCCTAAGAACTTTTGAAAACTGAGTACTGTGTATTGTAAGCCTTCAAGTAAATACATTCAAGGGAATAGCCTCATGCGGTGCACTGTAGGCATTACTTAAGGTTCTTTGCAGTGTCCCTTCAGCCCCTAGCAGCAACTCCTTTCATTATTTTTACTGTACCTCCATTCATATTCTCTTTCTTCTATCTTGCTATCCACCCTTTCAGGACAATTGTTTCATAGTGCAACTACGAGGTTTTCCTCCTGTTGCACCTTTCAAACCTTTCTATTCTTAATATCCCGTTCAGCGCTGAATGACCTCGTAGCTCCCAGTGCTAGGCCCTTGGCCTAAATTCCATATTCCATTCCATTTGCCTTCCTGGGAACCACAAAAGTACAAGTAAATAGTTCAAACAATTTGGGTTTCCAATAAAATCTAAATTACAGTACTGCACAGAGCAGGAAATTGCAATTTGCTGGTAATTGTAAGTTTTAATGATAATTACTTGAGCTAATTACTGGGAACATAGAGCTGACAAGTACATTATTTAAATAGATGAACACATGAAAGACTCAAATGGTTTTTTAAACTGTCATAGTAACAAACCCAATGTATTGTTCAATTCAGACTTTATCAAACACAAAATTCACAATTTCCCAGACATCTGATATGCCTATAACCTTCTAATTGGTTCTACATTATGCAGTTGAGGTTGATCCACCAATAATACTGCACTGCACATCAAAAGTTCATAATACAATTACCTAAGATATGATACTAAACAATATAGCTAAGGACCAATGAAAAGAGACCCACGTTTCTTATCTTTAATAAAGTATATTCATGGGAATAAAAACCACAAGAGAATGAAATCGTGTAGAAAATATAATGAAAAAACAACATCAAACAATGCACATGGAATCATTTGTTAAAAATTGTACTGTGAACAAAACAAACTGTGTACTGGCCAAATCATGTTTTCTTCAATGAACTGTTTTAAGCAAAATGGAAGTGAAATGCAACTTGCCTGAGAATTAATACAGAATTTTATTACAAACCTGCATGCAATACTATCCTTTTCACACAACAACTCTAAAAATCATCAAGATACAAAATAAAACACCCAGTAACATGGGCAACATCATAAACCATTTATTACCAATAATCAATCAAATACTGTTTCTGATATCATATATTACCATCTACAGTAATCATCAGAATGTGAGGTATATTAGAAACAAAACACGTCCCTATTGCTTCTATAACAAAATTTACGGATGGAAAAGTTCGTGTACTGATACACAACAGTCTCATCAAAAATTTAATACATCAAGACAACTGGTCAAATCCTAGAAAAAATACATTATTGTACTACCACACTAAACTATGGAATAATACTCCCTTACATTCTTTACCTAAGTACGTTCAGCCCACGTCCCAAAGGTGACACTTGGCTTCAAGGGCGTGGATGTACGTCTTGAGGAAGGAGATGCTACAGGTAGTGAGTAATCTATGATGCCATAGGCTTCCTTCAACTGCTCGACTAAGTCTCTCTTCTCCTCAGGACTTAGAAAAGAATGAAGAGCAGCTTGGAAATTCTGTAAAAGTTGAGCACTTCAGTAGAGTAATATATGAAAAACAGCGGATAACATAATACAAAAATCTTGAATCAAAAAGGGCACAAGTCAGTATTAAATTAAAACATGTTTGCCATTTTAATATACATCTTCAGATATCTAGATTATTACTGTATTATTATTATTATTTTTGCTCAGAAGTTGAACTCTATTCATATGGAACAAGCCCACAGGGGTCATTGGCCTGAAATTCGAGTTCCCAAAGATTATGGCATTCATTTGAAAGAAGTAACAGAAGGTAACAAGAAAATACAAAAAGAAGAGATTAGTTATTGGAAAAGAAAAAAATAGATTAACAAATTAATAAATAAACAGCAGAATAGATATTTACAGTTCAGTACTCTCCCAAGGCATATTAACAGAGTAACCTCGTGCCCACTGGAAAATGTCCTTGTGTCATGCATACAGCAACATGAGCTGTTTACAGAGAAATTATCAAACTTGTAAGTTTAGAAATTAAATTAATATTGATGATGTAACACTTACCCATCAAAGGGAGTAAGTGTAAATATAAAAACTAGCATAAATACTGATTTGGCTTCACTAAAACCTTTAAATATTAAATAAGACCCCAAATACTAAAGCCACTGATGTTTTCCAGTCTTACCACTTACATGAAGACTCATTTTGATAATTCTATTAGGCTTTTTTTTTTATCTACCACAAAATGGTTATTTTGTGGTTCCTGATGAATAAATAATATGTAATATCAATAAACACCGGTAGATAATGAATATTTTGATATTGCAAATGTTTAATTGCAAATGCTTAATCTATCAAAATTAATTTACTGCAGTCATTACTTTAAATTCTTTGACATTCTACATATTTCTTGATTATTTAACCATTTTATATAGAAAATATATGAAAAATAACATGATACTGCTAAACTGACTCTGATAATCCATAGATAATTGTTAAAAATGTCTTGCTTAAATAAGGATCATCAGTTTTATCATTCTTTCTCAATTTATCTCAATCAGGCATCATTCAAAATACTTGCTAGATGTAAGTTCCACAAACTCAAATGAAATTTAAACATTATTAAAAACCTTCAGTGTTTTACCTATTACATTCCATCACTCAGCAGACCCCATAAGCTTTCTCCAGTTCTTGCAAGAGTAACCGCTTTTCTCTTTCCGGCAAAAAGCAATGCTTAGCAGCATCAAAGTTCTGGTTAATGCAAAGACCCAGTTAGTTAGGATTAGTAAGAACACTGGAAGTAGTACCTGTAGTATTATTATTATTATTAGCCTTTCAGTTAGTTCACAAGACCATGCAATGTTAGGGTGAATTAATCTTTTTACTAGTCTAGGAAGCTGAAACCTGAACTGGTATTAAGCATTTTTACTATATCTTCACTTTTTAATTAAAAACAATTGCAGTCTATTACATGTTTCTCTGGGCAAAAATATCCCGTTATGACTATATTTCTCTAAACTTTATATACAATGGCATGCAATTCAATAAGCCATCAGGCATATCAGTAGGCAAAAGCAATCGTATGTTATTTGCAATTTAACACAGGAGTAAAAAAAATATTAAACCAGCTGTGAGAAGTAACTGTACCACTGTGGGTCAACATATACATATGTATATATATACAGTATATAATAATAATTCCAAAGTCATCTTCAGGGTACTGAAGATGACTTGGAATAAAAGTTGAAAGTCTTGCACCAATTATTTCATTTTCACGTGAGGACTTATTATATACTTCATCCACAGGACCATTGTGGAAATTAGTATAAGATATATACATATATATATATATATATATATATATATATATATATATATATATATATATATATATATATATATATATATATATATATATATATATATATATATATATATATATATACAAGTATGTATATATTTCTCTTTAATAACAAGTCCTGATAATACTTACGGCACGAGTTATTTGGGCTTCGGTGAATCCCCACTTGCCGAGTAGTCTGTATTCATCTGACAGTGTGGTGAAGGTGATTGTAGGGTCATCTGTACTTATACTAAAGCTTGCTTCATCTTCAGCAAATCTGTGAAAACAAATGAAAAACAAATACCTTGTTAAAATGCCTCTTATTGATAGTGAGGAATCCGTGTCTAAGAATGATAGAAAATGGTAGTTTGCATTAGCAAAACATGTTTCACAGTAATTTGTATATATGTGGCCTGAGTATTACAAGAAATTCTAAAAACTGCTTAATCCTTCACATCATATATTACACCATGACTTTTAAATTCTCAGTGTGCTTCATATGCTTTACACAATCAAGCCTTACCCTTACAACCATACACGAAAAGTGCTAAAATCCCGATGCAAAAATCTGCTGTCCATTTCAGCACAATTAAAAACTTTGCTTTATCCATGTCTGGATGACAAGAAGTACACTGCAATGAATGTGTTCCAGCCCAGGTATAATTAACAGCAGGAAACTGAACATACAAGTGTGTGTACTTGGGCATTTTCCGAAATGTCAATCAATAAAATGGGGTGCCAGAACACTTTCTTGCAAAACAAGGAACGAAGAGGCTCGTGTTAGCTAGCATTATATACTTGAAGCTATTATAAAACCTTGAAAGTATCTTGGTACCACTGGGTACCAATGAGAGAAATTGCACTAATTAAAATGGTGTAACTGTTCATTAGAAGCACCTGACATCTGCTGCAGCTTTTAGAGAGGTGCCTCAACTTGACAACACTGAGTACAGTATGCAGAAGACTGAATTCTGGTTGGCAATGGCAGCACAAGTAATAAAAAATAAGCCCCTTAAGCAACAGTATGCTGTCCTCTTCAATCAGTTCTTATAATTCTGACAGGATGTAAGAGGGTATCTTCATTACATTCACTGACAAAATCAGACCAAGTCAGTAAAGTTAAGCTCTCATCAGGAATCTGAGAACAACAGTGTAAAATGAGGAACTGAGATTTCAGGTATTATTACTACATGGTGCAATATAACAGATAAAAAACTAATGTCTATATTTTCATAGCCAAGATTAATAAGTGTTTGGCCATCTTCATAAAGATTACAGAATCAACCACAAAAGCAAGAATGGCTAAGAAGAGTGCGTATGTAGCCTGCGAGGGCTTGACAGTTGAACACTTTGCAGCAGCTAAAAAACCCCTTGCAAGAGAGGTACTGCTGGACACCCTCCTAATGTTTTAGGAGAGTTTTGCCATAGATGACCAATATTGTCATAACATCCAGGATTAGCTCTAGCTGGGGAAAGCATTGAAACTATGGCAAAGGGAACTCAAATAGAATGCTATAGCCATCCAAACTATCCTGTAACTTGGTCAAAACATCCACTATCTCGGCTTGGAGATCATAAAGAGGAGAGCCATAGGCTTATAATTTGAAACTGTTGGAGAATATACCAGTAAATAAGTCCTGTTACAAGTACCCCATATATTTTGATGTTAGCCACAGATAATCTGATGAAATAAAAACTAAAATGGGATGGTCTATCTGATTTGTTCAAAGTATATACCATTGCAAAACTATTCAAGTACTGAAGCCTTCATAAAACAGATTTTATCTCCAGCATGATATGGGTACTTCCTGTTAAAGAATTCTGCACTGTTGACTTTCCACTAGAGCAAAGTTTTCTCCCACGCCAATGTCAGTAGTGTTTTCCTCTGATGACATCCTATCACAGCTAACCATTTTTCAACAAACTGTCAAAAGATGAAGCAGTCCCTAAAGAGCTAGAATAACAAGAGTAGATAATACTGGGCACTTATCATATTTACCTTAAAACAGGATGTCTTTTGGATGTACATTTTAAAGATTTTACAGCTCCCGTGAGGTACGATGAATGGGGACAAGTTTCAAAATGGATGCCTTCTCTTTTACACATGTCATAAATTGCTTCGTCCTCTATTACACGGTAGCCATGCCCTATTCGCTCAGCTCCAAAGGCTTCCACAGCCTGAAGAAAGAAATTCAAGTTACTAAAGAATGTACAAACAATTTGAGTTAGAAAAGTCCTTTCATTATAGCAATCATGACCTAATCATAAAAATTATATAATCATACCAGCAACATCCTTGCATGTGTACAATGACAAGGACTTTGCAATAGGGATCACCTACCAAAGATATCTCAGTAAATCTTGGTCTATTTTTTAACTATTTGCTGCAGTTTCCCAAAAGTACTCAATCAGAACTGACTGCAGATCTGTTACCCAGACAGCATACAACAGGACTGAAAAGTGTAACTCAGAAATACCAGAATAAGGATGGAAAAGTGTAACAGGGAGATAACAGAATATGGCATAATGGAAAAGTGCAACAGTGGTGTTACAAGTTATTTGATACATCTGAAGAAACCTAACTAAACAATAGTAAATAAAACTAAGGATCAATAACCCAAGCCTTGACTCTATACTGGGACAGAATGACTGAATATAGTTTACACTGACAAACTGTTTTAAGCATCACAAAGTACCACTTGAACGCAGCTAGCAGGTCCAGCCTCCCCAGCGTGCACTGTGCGATGAATGCCCTTCTCTTTGGCAGCCTGGAAGACAGCTATGTCTACTGGATCACTTATACTCGCTTCTGTAAAATAAAAAAAAAAAATGTTCTTTAGCTTTTCCTGGAGGTTATATATCTTATTTCATGATAGATACATTGGCAGATTATATAAAGTTTTCTAGTTAAATGACATTTTCATTTACTGATTTACTTCTGAAACTGAAATGTCTTTTTCTGATCACTTTTGAAATTTACTATGTTAAAATAAAGTAAAAAAGACTTTTTTGAGCTTTTCTGGAGGTTACATATCTTATTACACGATGGATACATTGGCAAATTATAATGTTTTCTAGTTAAATAACATTTTCCTCATTTACTGATTTACTTCTGACATTTACAATGTCTTTTTCTGATCACTTCTGAAATTTACAATTTTAAAAAGAACTTACTTGAGTTTTTCCAGAGGTTATACAGGTATATCTTATTTCATAAAGGATACATTGGCAAATCATAATGTTTTCAAGTTAAGTGACATTTTCGTCACCTACTGATACACTTCTGAAATTTACAATGTCCTTTTCTGATCACTTTTGAAATTCACAATGTTAAAACAAAAAAGACTTGTTTGAGCTTTTCCTGGAGGTTATATATCTTATTTCATAACAGACTCATTAGCAAGTTGTAACGTTCCCAGTTAAATGACATTTTCGTCATCCAATGATTCACTTCTCCAGTCTTACCTTCGCCAGCACCCGCTTCGTCTCCAGCTATGTCGATGGCGACCACGCCCTGGTCTCTGTATTCTTCACACAGTCTTAGGATGTCCCAGGCCCATTCTGATTTGAGAATAAAAAAAGATTAAAGTATTTCAGTATACAAAGAAATGTTAGTAGGAATCCCAACTACAGGACGTCAAAGTCAATTATTCGAGTGCATTATTATTATTATTATTATTAAGAAGATGAACCCTATTCACATGGAACAAGCCCAAGGGGGCCACTGACTTGAAATTCAAGCTCCCCAAGAATATGGTGTTCATTAGGAGGTAAGAGAAGGTGAAGGGAAATACAGAAAACAGAATACAATACGATATAGAATATCGGCCAAAGGCTGAGCACTAGGACCTTGAGACCATTCAGCGCTGAAACTGAAATTGAGAGTAAAAAGGTTTGAAAGGCGTAACAGGAGGAAAACCTCGCAGTTGCACTATGAATCAGTTGTTAGGAGAGGGTGGAAAGTCAGATGGAAGAAAGAGAATATGAACGTAGGTACAGTAATAGGAATGAAAGGGGTTGCAGCCAGGGGTCAAGAGGACGCTACAAAGAACCTTCAGTAATGCCTGCAGGGCACCGCATGAGGTGCACTGACGTCACTAACCCCACCCCGGGGTAAGTACAGACAATAACCAATTAAAGTAGTTAACCCCCTGTATTCGTGGTCTCACTATTCGCGAATTTTTCTGTGGAATGTATATACCCATTATTCGTGGAAAATTTGCCCATTCGCGGTATTTTTCACTGAGAAATATTCACGAATTACTGTATTTTCATATTTTCCTGACTAAATGCACTTTTTGTGATAAAACTACTATTAAAATACTCAGGTATAAGCATTTTTAGTTTTTTGTGTTTAAACTATCAAAATAGGCAGTTCTAGGTGTTTTTAGAGGGGTTTTAAGTATTCGCACATTTTAGTTATTCGTGGGGGGGGTACACATCCCCCACGAATACGGGGGGTTTACTGTACTTCAAAATATAAACAAGTGTAAGGAGGAACCACATCAGTTAATTCAAAAGACCACAGAACAACTCCACTAAGCAAATTCCACGATCTTGTTGAAAACACTATGTAGCTTTCAAAATGTGGCATTACTTTTGCATTATTTATGGTCTCATTTTCTGGTATACCGGTATATTTCATTTATTATCACTGAAGAAGATAGGGAGTCTCATTTTAAAGTAGATTATATCGTATTTCCTAAGATTTATTTCACTATGTTAATTATCATAGCCATATTTTGTGGGAAGAATTATGCATTCTGAGAGATCTAAGAAACGCTTTGTCGAAAAACATACATCAGTGATAAGCGAGTGTATCACGTTATCTAAATTAAATAACTTTTGAATAACATCTAAATAATGAAAGGAAATCGGAAGAGTTAAAAAATACAAGATGTTCATTTATCATCTTCGTGTATAAATCTACATTCCATACAAATACAACTTTTAATAACATTTCACTGAAATAACTAATTACTTTAAAATGTGCAGCTTTTTCTTAAAGAATGCATTATGAAAACTGAATTTAAAGACAGTATACAGCACTGTCTTCGTGGACAGGATAAAAAATGGAAGGATAAGAGGAACTTCTAAAGTCGTAGAACTTATCAAAGGAGGCCCAGAAAAGAAGACTGCAGTGGCATGGCCATGTGATGAGAAAGGAAGAGACATAAGTAGGGAGGAGAGTGATGCAGATGGAGGTGCCTGGTGGGAGAGCAAGGGGAAGACCTAAGGAAGGTGGGTGGATGTAGTTGTAGTTAGAGAAGATCTAAGAGACAAACAATTGTCAGAGGGCGATGTGTTTGACCGAGCCAGGTGGAAGAGGAAAGGTGTCAGAAACATCGACCCCACATAGAAGTGGGAAAAGATGGTGAGAGAGAAGAAAAGATGAACAGTACTGTATTCCTACTGTATCAAAAGTATCATTATAACTTACGTGAATTTCCCCTTATGCAGCAAAGTATAAGTCTAACTTTGGTCCCGAAGTCTTCTTCGCCTCTCTTAATGCCTTTTAATACAGCTTTAACGATGTCGTCGCTTTGTACATTTCCACTGCCATTCTGTATACCATTACCTGTAAGTAAGGTTACAAGTGAATACAGCATTTCACTGACAAGACTTTACCTGAAACTTTAATCTGCTGTTAGTCAATTTTATAATTAAATAATGAGCAACACTCATTTATCTTTCAGCTGCCTCTATTATCAACAATTTTTAGTCATGCGACCCCATCTGAGATAATTTAGATGAGGTTCAAGCATTATTTATACTGAAAGAGAGTTGTTAGATTTTGACAACAAACAAAAGATAGATTTGGATTGAAGAGTACACACAAACAATTTGACAAATTTTTAACCATGCGACCCCATCTGAAATAATCTAGACGAAGTTCAAGCACCATTTATATTGAAAGAGAGATGTTAGACTTGGCCATCAAACAAAAGATAGATTTGGCTGAAAGAGTACGGGCACAAACAATGTGAAAAATTTTTAACCATGTGACTCCATCTAAGAAAATCCAGATTTAGTTCAGAAATCATTTATACTAAAAGCGACATACTGGACTTGGCAGTCACACAAAAAAGCAGATCTGGAAGGAAGAATACAGACACAAACAAGAACAAACTATATTTTTGAATCACTAAATCTGATTATATTACAAGTGCCTTATTTCAGTGCTCTTAACCTCAAAGTTGTTGACAGCACAGATGAAACAATTCGAGACTGAGAACCACAGTGTGAGGCTAAGTGGAAGAGGTATTGGGGGCAGTTGCATCTCAGGCAAAACCAACCACAAATGATGCAGGTGAAACAGGGAAAGACCACTGATAAAGAAAACGAGGGAAGAGAGTTGGTGAGAGAGACATACAGAAAATGGGAAACATGTTTGAGTTTACAGCTAAGTTCTCATAAGATGGGAAGACAGAACGTGAACAGCAAGTATGGCCAGACACTACCAATTGCCTCAGAGATTTCAAAAGCAACATCAAAAGATTCTTCTGAGTATACCAAAGAAAGGATGACATAGTATCAGTTAAAGAGAGATAGATATTATCTACAGGTATTATCCAGCCATGACATCACTTCCTAAAGTAAAATCAAAGAAGAGACTTTCCAATCACATTTCTGATTACACATCACCCAGCTAACCGCTAACGTGAATGGCAGTGAACTGAAGCAGCATCTACAAGTACCAGAAAGTGAAAAAAGGTCATTTTTCTATTTCTTACCATTAGAACTGGCCTCAGATGACCCATTTACACTTCCGTTAAGATGACCAGCATCCCCAGGCAACAGGAGATGAGGACAGAACCTGGCTTCGCAATATGCAACGCTCTGTTTGGCCTGATCTTCCACGAATTCGTAGGAAATGCGCTCTATGACATCTAAGTCACCTCTGCAAATAATAATAATAATAATAATAATAATAATAATAATAATAATAATAATAATAATAATGTTCTCAGTATAAAATTACCTCAAATTGCGCAGCTTTTCTATTTAATAGAACTTGTTTAAAAGAGTCTACTTCCTTCGAATAATAATAATGATGATGATAATAATAATAATAATAATAATAATAATAATAATAATAATAATAATACTTCACTGAATAAAATAAGCCGTTTTATTTAATGAAAGTATGCCACAGAGCGGGTCTTCTTCAATAATAATAATAATAATAATAATAATAATAATAATAATAATAATAATAATAATAATAATAATAACTCATTATAATGATATTTCCATAAACCCCAACATAATATATGTAAGAGAGAGCAAAGCATAATAGTCGAACTATTTTCATGCTTTAAAGCAGTTTTGCACACTAACTCTGTATACTCCTGGACGAGGAAATGACACAGCTTTGCTTGGCATATCACGAAGAGCACAAGTACAAACTGGATTCTTAAATCATCCCACAACCTATTACCGTTTTAAAAGAAGAAGAAGATTGAAAAAAATTTTTTTTTATTATATCTCCTTCCATACTAATCATTACAGATCGAAGTGGATATCTAATACAAATTCTTGATAAAGATAGAATGACATCGTGTGAAAAATATAAATATTAAAAGTGCATTCAGAGCTTTTAATTTTTGCAGTTATTCATATAATAATAATAATAATAATAATAATAATAATAATAATAATAATAATAATAATAAAATAATAATAATAATAATTAGCATCTGCATGCACGTATCAAACAACAGATCTTCATATAGGATGCAATATGATTTTCATTCGTTGTACATACACTGAAAAATATAAGTTATACAGTTGGATGTAATGCTGAATTCAGTGCATCAGAAGCCTAGACAATTTTTCCTAAAGCTGTAACATGCAAATTAACTTACCCAGCATAAAATATACTAACTAGGAGTTTCTTAACAAAACAATGGAGGGAAGAAAAGAAGTATGACTTAAAAGACTTACATTAGACAGTCCAAAAAATATTTGAAGCCTTTCAGGAAATAAGCTAAGTCTCTGGGTTCCTCCACCCTCAGAGCATCTTGGAAGTCCGACAAAGATCCGCTTCCAGGAAGCTTCATTCCCTTTTTCCTGGAAAAGAGAAAAATATTTTAGTCGGCGTTTCACAGGGTATACATTAGCATCTTTCTCTCTCGCTCTCTCTCTCTCTCTCTCTCCAGTGGGACGAATAGGTACATTCCCTAAAATCCAGGTCCCCTCTGGGTATTACTAAAGGGTGTCTGCAGCGTCCCTAGCTAGGACCTTAGCTGCACCTCTCTAACTGTTACCTCTTGGTGCAACTGTGGGGTTTTCTCCCAGTTGCCCCTTTAGAGCCTTGTACTTCCTCTGTTTTATTATCTGGAACTATATTTTGCTGTCCACCCACTCTAACTCCTGAATGGCTAGAGGTACCCCAAAGCTTGTAACGCAAAGCACTGGGGTACCTCTAATTTTCACGATTCATTAATTAATTTCTGAACTCTAGTGTGCCTCTTTTCACTTGAGCAATGAACGCTGTAACTAGTTGTTGGTCGACTGTTGTGGGTTGCAGCTTTGGTATAGAGAGAAGAGAGAAAATAACACTAGACGTGTGTTTCTGATCTGTCAAAATGTGTACCATCAAAGAAGAAGGCCTCGATGCCGTAATCCGCACTCCACTGGGTTGAAACCACCCATCAAAAAATACGCATCTCTCTCTCTCTCTCTCTCTCTCTCTCTCTCTCTCTCTCTCTCTCTCTCTCTCTCGTGCAAACACAGCTACACACACATTCGTTTTCATCTTATATCTGAAAAGTGTTTCTTAGTCTCGCATCGTATCTTTCTGTCAAAAGAAAGAGCTCACTATTAACCAGCATACATGAGTCCAAATCGTAATCTAGACAACACACTTAGCGAATTATAAAACTAACTGACAGGAAAATCTTCAGCAATCTAGTACGCCAGTTATTATTATACTGAACTCGATGATTCTTAAGATAAACTCTGTGACAAACAGAGGATAGTAGTAGCAATGATTAAACCTTTAGACTAACCTACGCCTGACCAGAGCTATTTAATTTCTAATTTCTGCATTGTTGCGATGTCATTCACCACCGGAAGTCAGCTGTGAGGTCATACCAACTGGTCCCTTCGTTTTTCGTCGAGTAATTCTGGTCTCTCTTTTTGTCACCTTTTAATTGCTCACACCACTCTCTGGGACGTTTCTAAAACCTATCACCTTTTCCCTTCCTGGTCTTGCAAAGGTGACTCGTTGTTGACAATATTTCTGAAGGAAACGTTCGTTCCAAATGATGGACCATTCGTCTACAAAGTTTTCGAAGTGTAGCTTATATCCTCTCTGGTATTTCCTTGTCTGAAGTTAGGAATTCGAAGAAGGTTCGTCTGGATTTCAACAGCCCAAATATTTCCTTCACAGCATAAGACTACTGAGGTTTTAGATAAATAGTTTCTCTTTAACAAGACGCTTAAAAATAATGTATCAGAATTTTCGTCCTGAAAGGTGGCACCCCAAATTATAGACCAATGAAACTGATCGAGACGAAGGTCTGTAATACTTTTTCCACGCAACTGTAACCTTTATACGTAGAGGTTCAGGTGCAAAGCGAGTACATCTACAGATTGAATATTATGAAACACAATTACCTTCATTAAGCCTGCAAACAAAGTCAGGATGAGATATTCAACTGTTTAATTTTGTATCTACAATAAAATATGTTTCGTAGACATATTGAGCGTTACAGAATCCACAATCATTTTTTCTATAAGCAAACTAAACTGGAAGCAAGTTGTGATACATCGTTCTACTCTGTATACAGTTACTACAGTGGCATTCTAGCTGTCTTAGCAACAATGAACCTCTGTTTTATATGAGTCATATAATCATCTACAAGTCTACAGAGCTATCCGTTAACGCATGTTTATACAGTATACGTGATTGATAATATACATGCATGTAT
>NC_089781.1:97135487-97250487 GCF_040412425.1 Macrobrachium rosenbergii
CAAGCACTGGGAACCTATGAGGTCATTCAGCGCGGAAACGGAAAATGACAGTAAAAGGTTCGAAAGGTGTAACAGGAGGAAAACCTCAAAGCAGTTGCACTATGAATCAACTGTTAGTAGAGGGTGGAAAGCAAGATGGAAGAAAGAGAATATGAAAGGAGGTACAGTAAAAGGAACGAAAGGGGGTTGCAGCTAGGGGCCTACAGTGCACCGCATGAGGTGCACTGACGGCACTACTCCCCTACGGGGTCTACACTCCTGTGGAGATTTGTGAAGGATAAAGAACATGAATTCTCCTTTACTAAACTTTTTTCATTTCCCAAAAATAAAAATGTTCTAATGTTCAAAAGTTGGGAAAAATCACCATTGCAATAACTTCCTGTCGTCGGCTGGTTTAGGTTACGTCGGCCTTATGCCAGCACTAACCCATGCCCTTAAGCACCCGGTACGTGCGGTAAAATTTGATGACTAGGGGGGATTGGTGTGGACCACCGGATGCCTCAACCAACAGAAACCTTTCTGACCTTGATAAGAATCTTTCAATGTGTCAACCCCCGACCCACAGTGGCTGATAAGCATCTAGGTATTATTATAAGAATATTAAAAGATACATCGTAATTCTTTTTATTCTTTATCTGAACATTATCATGCACAGCATGGAGATGAGAGGAAGGACTTTCAACATAGGAAGACCTTGGAATACATCTTGATAAGGAATCGTTTTCGAAATAGGTTTATCGTGAATGTTGTTTACAACTGTGTACAAGTACTTCAAGCGTAGATAATTGCAGTGTCGTTTGATTGAGTCTATATACTCGTACACATACCATAAGTATGCATGCATTATTTTCAGTTTTATAATTACTCTTGAAACTCGAGTATTATGGAGATGATATATATATATATATATATATATATATATATATATATATATATATATATATATATATATATATATGTGTGTGTGTGTGTGTGTGTGTGTGTGTGTGTGTGCGTGTGTACGAAAAGTAAGTATACAGTTAATCAGTTTCTATATCCAAGAGTTAGAGTAGGCCTCAAAATTCCTTTTAGTCACCTTCACATTTTCTTCTGAACGTTCGAAATTTCAAATTATTTATCTGAGAAAGTTCACTCTGAAGAAAAATCTATCAATTTTACTTGTTATTATCCATATTAAACTTCATCCCACTATCATAAATCAGTCAGAAAAACTTTCCATTGAAAATGGAAAAAAAATTCAATAAAAACATTCTCGAAATAATTTCGAATCTAATGTACCACCTCACCTTCAAAGGTTAATAACATAGCCGAGAGCCTTTGAACCCTTACGGGCATAAAGTGCCCAGACAGAAGAAAAAAAACCCACTAGATAAAAACAGAGATACCCAACATTGAATCCCTGGCAAGGACAAAAAAAAAATCAGAAAAACCTGTTTCTAAGGAGCCTTAAGAAGCCAGAGAATCCTGCAGGAGTCAGAGAGAGAGAGAGAGAGAGAGAGAGAGAGAGAGAGAGAGAGAGAGAGGTCCTCCTTCTCATGAACTTGAATTGCAAAGCACCAGGGGACGTGGTTAGCATAATCATGGCAAACAAAGTAAATTATGACTGTGTACCCAAGTGGGCCTCATCTGAATGGTCCAAGTGCCTGTTTTATGCGTATTATAAGTGGGCATGTGCTTTCTTATCACGTGTGCTTGGCTGCTTGCTTGTGTGTGATAAGAGACAGTCCTTGAAGAATGTTTAAGTGGCTCGGCAGAAATTGTTAATTCTGTTTAAGGTTTTTAAGTTACTTTAAGATTATTAGGTTTAAGTAGTGAACATTCTTATATTCCTCATTTTATTGTGCTTCAACTGTTGAATTGAACATAGAATTGCCTAATATGTTCTAATTTGTGCAATCTTCTCCGTCGACTCAGAACTCGACAGCTTTCATTTGACGCTACTGACCATTAATTCTGTGACGTATTTTAACTGTTTAGCTCTTAAATGATCGATCACAGGTCTATGAAAATTTTACTTCAGGAATGCACGAAAATGACCTGACCTAACTTTACCTAATCTTGTTTTACTGAGATGACCTGACCTGATCTACCTAACATTCTCTAATTTGTGTAATTTCTTCCATCGACTCAGAGCTCGATAGCTTTCATTTGACGCTACTGACCATTAATTCTGTGACGTCTTTTGAG
This sequence comes from Macrobrachium rosenbergii, assembly GCF_040412425.1. NCBI lineage: Eukaryota > Metazoa > Arthropoda > Malacostraca > Decapoda > Palaemonidae > Macrobrachium > Macrobrachium rosenbergii. The sequence goes on from NC_089781.1 coordinate 97,137,675, forward strand.
TGATTAGCGTTTAAATGATCGATCACAGGTCTATGAAAAATGTATTTCAGGAATGCACGAAAAAGACCTGACCTAACTTTACCTAATCTTGTTTTACTGAGATGACCTGACCTGATCTACCTAACATTCTCTAATTTGTGTAATTTCTTCCATCGACTCAGAGCTCGATAGCTTTCCTTGGACGCTACTGACCATTAATTCTGTGACGTCTTTTGAGTGATTAGCTCTTAAATGATCGATCACAGGTCTATGAAAAATGTATTTCAGGAATGCACGAAAAAGACCTAACCTAACTTGACCGAATCTTGTTTTACCGAGATGACCTGACCTGACCTAAACTCATTTTACTGGGATGAAAATGCCAAACAGCAACTATATGACCCAGAGGTGTCTGAAACCTCCTCTTCCCTTCCTCGTCAGCATTCCAAGGAATCTTCTGAGTCATCGGGAATAAAACAGAAGAAACTCGACGTAGACAAAAACACGCGAGATGACGATCACGGTGACTTGGCAAAATTATTCCAGGCGTCATCATCAACAAACACTTCTTCTTCTTCTTCTTCTTCTTCTTCTTTGCCCATGACCCCGCAAAGAAAATGTTCCTCGAGGTCGAGTCGTTTCATAACAGGTTGCGACAAAGGAGTGACGTTATTGTGTCATAAAGATGAAAGGAAATGAAGGAAAATAAATAGAAGAACGATTGCAAAGCGGAATTCTCACCCCAAACATCGCGTGAAGAACATTCTCTGGAGAGCGCTATAGACACTGTTCAGGTAATTTTTTTGTAATTCGAGCTTTTTGTAATATAATTCTATATATATATATATATATATATATATATATATATATATATATATATATATATACCCTGAACTTTGACAGTTCGATAAAATGAACCTTTGATTATCTTTCACATCTATTTCATTATATAACTGCATTATATATATATATATATATATATATATATATATATATATATATATATATATATATATATATATATATATATATATATATATATATATATATATTGAACTTTGACTATTCCTATAAATAACCCCTTGGGACTTTGAACTATATTTCAGTACAATGAGAACGAGAGAAAGTCCAATTCAGATAACAAATTATCAGTGTCTGCGACTGTCTGTCTGTGAAGCTAGCACTCACAGACACCAACCTTCCTTGAGAAATCCTCTACCTGACTAAAACTTCTCTCCAAAATAAATAAATAAATAAATAAATAAATAAAATCAGGTCTCCTCATGTTTCTTTAAACACACAAGTCGGGAGAAAAGTGTATCAGGTTCCGAGACACGATTAAAAAAACATAAAAAAAAAATACTCGAGATGTCCTTTGATGGTTCATACAGAACACAATGGGGGCCGAACGAACGAAGCATGGCTCCGAATATTATAGGGTGTTCTGCAGACTTGGGCTACGCTGTCATAACACCGTTTCTCTCTCTCTCTCTCTCCTCTAGAAAATAACACCACTTCCCTTTCTCTCTTTCTCTAGACTTTAATAACACCGTTTCTCTCTCTCCCTCTCTCTAGAGTCTAGACTATACTAACACCATTTCTCTCTCTCTCTCTCAACTGTAGTACCAACATTTCTTTCTCTCTCTCTCTTGACTGTAATACCACCGTTTCTTTCTTTCTCTCTCTCTCTCTCTTAACTGTAATACCACCATTTCTCTCTTTTCTCTCTCTCTCTCTCTCTCTCTCTCTCTCTCTCTCTCTCTCTCTCTCGCATGAAATTATTATGAGTGGTAACACGAATAAGAAAAGTCAAACATTTGGCGGAAATTTCCTCGCAACGAAAATAAATTTTTGAAAAAATGAAACCACACATTTTACACCCGATTAATACACAAATCAAATAAATATATCTTTTAATACATTACCAAATTGTAAACATACAAAGAAATACATCCCTTTGAGAAGTATTTCCAAGGCACTGCAACTTTCCCATACAAACAATGGGGAAGGAACCAGGATTTATTTGAGAAACATCACTCTTCGTATGAAAGAAACAACACTATACTCCATTTCCACGACCTGCTGAACAGGTACAATAGTAAGTTTAACCCCCTCCCCCTCCCCCCCCTACCTAACAATGACCCAGTCCAACGCCGCTGTGTTGACCAGAGGGCGTGATATCCCGGGCATTGTCTCGTAACAAATACCTTATTATACAACAACATAAAATCACACCAAGATATAACAGAAACCAGATATTTGTTTTCCAAGGTTGCAGTCGCTCAGCCTCACCAATGAAATCAAACGAGGGATTGATTGATTGTAAAGTTACCTAGCGTCACACTGTCAGGGATCTGGCAAGGGAAGATAACGAACACTTCAGATAATAGTTATTATATGTGAATCTTCTGTTAATATGACGTAGGAAATATTTAACAAATTCCTCTTAGTTGGTGTGGCTTCGAAAGTATGAATCGTGATGTATTATTATTATTGTTATTATTATTATTATTATTATTATTATTATTATTATTATTATTATTATTATTATTATTATACAAATTCCTCTTAGTTGGTGTGTCTTCGAAAATATGAATCATATATTATTATTATTATTATTATTATTATTATTATTATTATTATTATTATTTATTATTATTATTATTATTATTATAAGACCTAGTTTTGTTTATACTATTTTTCTGCTTTTCAATGAGCTTATCTTCTTGAAGGATTAAAGAAATGAAAACACCACCATAAATCAAAGTCAAGAGTGGTAGCTATAATTACAAAAAAAATGAGATAATAACTAGATGAAAGTCGACACAAATATTTAAGTAAGTTTTAAAAAATGTGCAACTGGATCTGCCACATTTTTTATGACAACTGTAATCTATTTTCCAATTATTTGAATCCGTCCATCCCTACCCTACGCCAGTCTAGCTCGACACGTACTGAACGGTTTTTATTTCTGAGACCAAACGTGAAGCCTAACCTAAAAAGCCTTTCATTTCTGAGACCGAACGTGAAGCCTAACCTGCAGAGCCTTTCATTTCTGAAACCAAAATGTGTCGATTTTACGTTACCAAACATCTTTATAAGTTGTTAAACAGACAAAAACTTATCGTTATTAACGGAAGATCAAAAAACCTATCTGGAACCTAGCAACGCCCTGCCCTTAGTAGAGTGATTATCAATACTGAAGGGGGAGAATGGTATTTGACGTGTGCAATTTCCGAATCCTGCTATGGATTTCTGTTACGAGGGAACAGGGAACGATGCTGGAAGTGGAACTTCAATCTGCCTACGGTGAAGAATAAAAGATTTAACAGGATACAGTGAAGTTTGAACGTTGCAATATATTTTTCATTGTAATCTTTCCTAAGGCTGTTTACAACATCAAAGTAAATGTATCTTTCATCACAATCTTCCCTACGGCTGTTTAAAACATCAAAGGAAATATATCTTTCATCACAATCTTCCTACAGATTTTAACATCAAAGAAAGTATATCTCATCACAATCTCCCCTACAGCTGTTGACAATATCAAAGGAAATACATATCTCATCACAATCTTCCCTACGGCTGTTTACAACGTCAAAGGAATTATATCTAAATATATCTTTCGTCAAAACATCACAGGAAATATATCTTTCATCACAATCTTCCCTACGGCTGTTTACAGCATCAAAGGAAATATATCTAAACATATCTTTCGTTATAATCTTCCCTACGGTTGTTTACATTAAAGGAAATATATCTTTCATCACAATCTTCCCCACAATGTTTACAACGTCAAAGGAATTACTGTATATCTAAATACATCTTTCGTCAAAATGTTCCCTATGGCTGTTTACAACATCAAAGGAAATATATCTTTCGTCACAATCATCCCCACAGCTGTTTACAAGATCAAAGGAAATATATGTAAACATATTTCGTCAAAATCTTCCCTGCGGCTGTTTACAACATCAAAGGAAATATATCTTTCGTCACAATCATCCCCACAGCTGTTTACAAGATCAAAGGAAATACATCTATATCTTTCGTCAAAATCTTCCCTACGGCTGCTTACAACATCAAAGGAAATATATCTTTCGTCACAATCATCCCGATAGCTGTTTACGTAATCAAAAGAAATACATCTATATCTTTCGTCAAATTCTTCCCTACGGCTGCTTACAACATCAAAGGAAATATATCTTTCGTCACAATCATCCCGAGAGCTGTTTACAACATCAGCTCTATTTTGAGGTAACGTACGTTTTGAAAAACAAGAAAAACTAACATAAAAATATCAAAGTGAAACTCCTCAACCCAACAATACGCGGTCACCCACAAAAACTCCTCTATAAGTTCATGAGTCCGTGTTGGAGTTAACCTTTCTCTTAAGATAGTATCCACCAACTCAAATTGATGGTTGCGCTTTGAGAGGAATTCAAAAGACGTTTATAAAACTCCCCTTTTGATAAGGTCCTTTTGGGGGAATTTAGGCTCAAGGTCCCATGAAAAGAAGAAGAGCTCCGTTAAGGCCATGGGGTGGGGATGCGGGTTATCAGGACTCGTTAGAGAGAGAGAGAGAGAGAGAGAGAGAGAGAGAGAGAGAGAGAGAGAGAGAGAGAGAGAGAGAGGCAGGACATCCGAGGGGTAGAGAGAGACCAGATGCCCTCGGCTGGTACAGGAGGAGAGAGAGAGAGAGAGAGAGAGAGAGAGAGAGAGAGAGAGAGAGAGAGAGAGAGAGAGAGGCAGTAGAGAGAGGCAGCACATCCTGCAGAGACCAGATGCCCCTGGCTGGTAAGCAGGTGGGCGGAGAGAGAGAGAGAGAGAGAGAGAGAGAGAGAGAGAGAGAGAGAGAGGCAGTACATCCTAGGATAGAGAGAGACCAGATGCCCTCGGCTGGTATAGGGGTCCGGAGAGAGAGAGAGAGAGAGAGAGAGAGAGAGAGAGAGAGAGAGAGAGGGGGGGGGGGGCGGTTAAGCGCACTATAGTAATCCGTTCTGCCTTTTTGTGATAACAAAAACACACTTAAAATAAATACATCTATAAATTAATACATATATAACAACCGAGCTTTCTTGTGTGTGTCTGTGGAGAGAGAGAGAGAGAGAGAGAGAGAGAGAGAGAGAGAGAGAGAGAGAGAGAGAGAGAGAACTAAAACTAAACACAAACTATACGAAAATACATTTATAAGGTACAGAGACTATTGGTCATACTGTCATTCCAGAATTATTAATCCACAAACAGCAACTGTGCTTTCATCAGAGAGAGAGAGAGAGAGAGAGAGAGAGAGAGAGAGAGAGAGAGAGAGAGAGAGAGAAACTTTACCATATGAATATTAACTAAGGACCACAATATCCACGGCATTGTATTAAGATTCCATTTGGTATTCAGACTCGAAAAATTAATATAATTACTACGCTATAAATTTTGACTGCTAATCTAAATTTCATACAACATTAACAAGCAAAAAATGCGCCGAAGTTTCTTCGGCGCAATCGAGTTTTCTGTGCAGCCGCTACAGCGTGTAATAAAGGCCACCGGAAATAGATCTGTCTTTCGGTGGTCTCGGTATGATGTATGAGCCGCGGCCCATGAAACTTTAACCATGGCTCGGTGGTGGCCTATCCTATATCGTTGCCAGACGTACGATTATGGCTAACCTTAACCTTAAATAAAATAAAAACTATTGAGGCTAGAGGGCTGCAATTTGGTATGTTTGATGATTGGAGGGTGGATGATCAACATACCAATTTGCAGCCCTCTAGCCTCTGTAGTTTTTAAGATCTGAGGGCGGACAGAAAAGGGACAGAATAAGCTACGGACGGACAGACAAAACCGGCACAATAATTTTCTTTTCAAAAAACTAAAATGACGGACAAAATCATAAATCCCCTTACGAGCAGCTCACCAACAAGACGTGAACATATTATAACAGTCCCCTGTACCTCTCTCGATTTGAAAATAACGGAAAAAAAATTGAACGCGGAATCGTTTTCTTTGATAGTAAAATCACGTGTCAAGGGGTCAAGGACTGCTTTCAGAATAAAGCACAGAAGATAAGTTATCTTTTAAAAAATATACATGTATAAACCTTAAGTCATCAATCTTGCACGAAAACACTCGTGGATAAACAATGACATAACTACAATAATCTTGAAAATATCTTATCAGGGAATAGCTCCTGTTAGCAACCCAACCGGAGAATATAATTACAGCATCACCAAATTGATTAGATACCCAGATATTTAATTATCTACAATCGTAAAGTTAGCAAATATAAATGCAATCGATTCGTTATCAAGACAACACACTTATTAGTATTTGAGACAGAACAAAATTATATAGGAGAAATATTAAAAAAGATAAATTCTTACAAATGTTTATTAACGCCTCGTCATCTCAGCGCCTGCGGGTATTTTTTTTTTTTTTTTTCAACTGATCAAGCACAGGAAAGATTATATTAAAGATGAATGTACTGCGTCTTAATCTATGAATAAATTGTACGCAGTTACACATAAATACATACATAATATATATAAAGTATACATATACATATATATATATTTATATATTTCGAAATAACACATACCAAAGTAGAATTGTAAAAAAAATTGTCCAGATTTACTGTGGCTATTAATATCACAGACATATAAGGATTAAAGCAATGTAAGATGGAAGATCTCGGCTTCAACTCTATCAGAGAGAGAGAGAGAGAGAGAGAGAGAGAGAGAGAGAGAGAGAGAGAGAGAGAGAGAGAGAGAGAGAATACTCTGGGAAAACCTCCATACACGCGTCATTACCAATATAAAAAATATAAGATGAGTTGGTCTGCACCGGACTGAGACATGTTGTACGTGGATTGAATTCATGCGATTTTTCTTGCATTGGAGCTTATTTTATTTATAATATATATATATATATATATATATATATATATATATATATATATATATATATATATATTATTACTTGTATATATATATATATATATATATATATATATATATATATATATATATATATATATATATATATATATATATATATATATATATATATATATATATAATATAAACTCCAATGCAAGAAAAATCACATGAATTCAATCCACATAGAACATGTCTCAGTCCGGTGCAGACCAACTCATCTTAGCCATAGGGCAATCTGGATATGTACCAAGACACATTCCTACAGTGTAATCGAGTGTCTTGCTAATTTCTAAGTCAAGACTCACCTTCCTAGAAGTCAGGTAAATTATCTATTAAATGTATATCTCTTTCTAGCCTTTTTGGCACTTCAGTTCTATTTTTTATCATATATCTTCTTTATTTTCCTATATAAAGTATTTAGAGTACTCGTAAACTGGCAATGGGGTGCCTAGCATCAAATGTGCAAAAATTTTCTCCTCAGAGGCAGATACGTAGAGCTGATATTGGCAATTACAAAGGAACTAATGGATGTTTTTCCATTATACTGAGTTACATGCAGCTGTTGCATCTTCTGAACAGAGAGTTTTCTGTTTCCAATTTTCCATTAAGGAACTTAATACTGAAAGAAGGCGTGTTAGGAATTAAACAAAGGACAACATAATGGGTGTGTTGTCATCATTCAGGAGAGACTTTTGGGAAAATAAAATATCACTACTACCTATGAGACCTGAAACTCTTCAATAAATTATCTTTCATAATAATCATGGAACAGATTATTAATTATTAATTGTCTGGAGCAGCAGATCATTAGTTTCCAAAGTTTATCAAATGTTTAACAAGTAAGGTTGCTGAGAAAAAATCTTTCAAGAATTTCTTTGATAAATATCACTTGGGGGTAAACTTCAATATTTTATTCCACTTAATATGCTATTTATAGTATATTATTATTATCATTAGGTCTTTCTCCTCTAGATCGAGAACGCGATATGCTGTATATCAGGTCCACAATAATATTCAGTGGTGAATTATGTTGATTGTATAAAAACGTTACATGAGCTTTCGAACCCTGTCCTGGGTTCTTCTTCAGTCTAACATAATTCACCACTGAATATTATTGTGGACCGGATGTACATCGTTATCATTATTCAGAAGATGAACCCTTTTCATGTGGGGCAAGCCCACAGGGTCCACTGACTTGAAATTCAAGCCTCCAAAGAATATGGTGTTCATTTGAAAGCAAATAGAGAGAAACATCTTTGTGTACGCATTTGTTCAGGGGACTTGTAGCCTCGATCTGTAGCAAGAAAGCTTCTCAAGAGAATCTCATCAGTTACGTGATAAATCATAAAAGCAAATTTATCTCTTAGTTTAGCGGACACGATTGTAACAATAACATGATAGTCCAGTGCTTTTGCACTATAAGGGATCTATAAATAATATATTCAGTTACCAACCGTCTATAAAATTAGCTTCTTAGACAACATCTGAATCTATAAACCATCAGATGTTTTTCGTTGATATTAAACTTCACAATGAAATAAAAAATATTACTATTGACAATATATATATGTGTGTATACATCTCTTAAGACAATCTGATCGTCAGTGCACCTCACGTGGTGCACTGTAGGCACTGGCAAGGTTATATACAGACCTTGAGCATTTCTTAAGGTTCTTTGCAGAGTCCCTTCGGCCCCTCGCTGCAACCCTTTACACTCCTTTCACTATACCTCCGTTCATATTCCCTTTCCTACATCTTACTTTCCACACTCTACTGACAATTATTTCAACATTATTCTCAGCGCTGATTGACCTCATAGGTCCTAGCGCTGGGTCTTTGGCATAAATTTTATATTCCATTATATAAGGACGATCAATAAAAAATCATAAAAGGACACAAGGCCTTTGTATTATGAAACAATTAATGATTGCGCTAAAAATGAAAATAATATACAAGTAAATAAATAAACAATAAATATAAAAGATTACTAACAGGAAGAACTGCAATCAGGCCAAATTAACCTAAATAATCCATAGGAGATTCAATACATTCCTGTAGTTACCTTTCCTTTTTGAAGCGTGCAAAGTATCAATTTTAAGCAGAGTACCACCTTGAAGCAACAAAAGTATCAATTTTGAAGCTGCAAAAGTATTTAGTTTTGAAGTAACAAAACTATCAGTTTTGAAGCTACAAAACTATCAATTTTGAAGCTACAAAAGTAACAATTTTGAAGCTACAAAAGTATCAGTTTTGAAGCTACAAAAGTATCAGTTTTGAAGCTACAAAAGTATCAGTTTTGAAGCTACAGAAGTATCAATTTTGAAACTACAAAAGTATCAGTATTGAAGCTACAGAAGTATCAATTTTGAAACTACAAAAGTATCAGTTTTGAAACTACAGAAGTATCAATTTGGAAGCTACAAAAGTATCAGTTTTGAAGCTACAAAAGTATCGATTTTGAAGCTACAAAAGTATCGATTTTGAAGCTACAAAAGTAAATACCACAGCCAGGAGATTATTCGACAGTTGAACAGCGAAGTCGATCAGATAAGGATTTCTGGTAAAGGGCAGTTTGACATAATGGCAAATCGACAGAATATTAATTCATGACCCGACTAACCGGCGACATCCTGGGTCTCCAGATGTGCTAAGTATTAACATGTACTTGAGTACATGCACGGTATTATATAGATATGTGTACATTTATAGTGTACACACATACATTATATATATATGTGTACATATATAATACACATATATAAATATATATATATATACATATATATATTTATATATATACATATATATATAATACATACTGTATATATACTTATAAGAAACAAAACGCGGAACACCAGACGCGACAATAAATCATCTGAATACCCGAATTAATCTGGCGTTACAAAGCCAAAGGTCAAAGTCGCCTAAAATAAACAAGCGCCAAACCCACCCATGAAAATCATTCTGACTTCTTTACCAACGTCTTTAATCAACGATCTCATTAATTATTCATCTGTTTATCTAAGTTATTCAACTGTTTATCTAATTAACTCACCTGCAAGGATAATAAACAATTCTTAATGAGTCTACCCAGTAGGACTTCGAAAGAATCCTTCTGGCCTGACATTATACCGCATCTGTCATCACCCGAGTTCCTACCGTCTGGGTGAAGGAAGCAGCTTCAGGCGCGAACGGTGACCTTGAAAACTCTCTCAAGTTCAAAGGTGTACACCCCCTCGCGGAGATGGTCAGGGTACACGTTTCCCCGGGCCGAGGGAAGATGAAAGTGAAAGTATGGTACACGAGTACTCTCGGTTACTTTCCTCTCTCTCTCTCTCTCTCTCTCTCTCTCTCTCTCTCTCTTTAAAAATCTTACATGCTTCGATTTTGTTTAACCAAGACACCGATGCGTCTTTGTACCTAGAAAGACCTGACCTGTCAAGACAGCAGAATCTTTCACTCACCGAGAGAGAGAGAGAGAGAGAGAGAGAGAGAGAGAGAGAGAGAGAGAGAGAGAGAGAGAGAGAGAGAGAGAGAACGGGTGATCCAAGGGAAGCAACAGTGGCCTACAATAAAATAGCTTACAAACAATATATATATATATATATATATATATATATATATATATATATATATATATATATATATATATATATATATATATATATATATATATATATATATATATATATATATAGAAAGAAGAAAGATAAACGTCCTTCATCATCTAATCATTTCTACTCAATAATATATTACATATACCTGAAGGATTTTTTATTGATAATAAGTTCGCCGTCTCGCGTCACTGTAGTCCTGAGTTCTTCTCTTCCGTGGTTCGAGCCCACGAGACGGCGACCTTATTATCAATTAAAAAAAAATTTCCCTTCGGGTAACATATATGAAAATATATTATTCCCGAGGTAAAGTGAATTGGATATTAAAGGACGTTTGTAGCTTAATGCCTGTATATGAATCTCACGCAGTGATGTAAAGATTAAAATTATTCATATATATATATATATATATATATATATATATATATATATATATATATATATATATATATATATATATATATATATATATATATAAACAGTAGTATATTTAATAACATGACCTACTGATTAATTGGGAATGGCATCCAGCAGAGATGATCACCTGCAGTGCCACAAGCTCCACAACCGTTTCTCACTGACCCACTTTCTCACGATATTCCAACAAGTAAATTCAACCTAACCTCAGCATTCACTCGCTAAACACTGCTCAAATTCTTCACTCTGAAAATCACTAAATTAATATTCGCTTCACGACACAAAGGCCTTAATCCACTTAATCCACTTGCAACTTGGAACGTTTATCGTCTTACTTATCTCTGATGAAGTTGCGCGGCATTCGGTTCCATAATGAGTTCTATTGAATGTTTCCCAGTGACATCATGAGACAGGAATCTTAAGAATTCTGCTTGCTTGGGCAAGAAGTGTGTACTGGTGCTTGCATACATGTACAATCGTTTCATATAAGTTATATTTACTTATGAATGTGTGTGTGCATATATTTACAGTAAATGTATATATATATGTGTGTGTTCATATATACATATATGTTTATATATATACATAAGAAGAGAATACATTATTAATATTATAGGGTTAAGAGACGGGGGTGTATAATCTGATTGTTTTACTTTATTTCCAAGCCAATGACTTGGGAAATAAAGTCAACCTGGTCAGGCCTAGACCCCGTCCCTTATTTTCACTCAGGTAATGATAAATGAATCACGTACAAAAGGATATTAATCATGTATATATATATATATATATATATATATATATATATATATATATATATATATATATGTATATTATATGTACATATATATATATGTATATATAAGATATGTTAATACCAGATATGACCCATGCTGGGTCCGCTTACCGGCTCGTCTGCTACTGTGGGACATGCATAAATAATATACTGTGTATTATTAATTAATAAAAGAGAGGTATAGTTTGATGAATCTTACAATGGGCCCATTTCCGCCAGCTCTCGCCCCCTCTCTATCTGTTACAGCTGCCACTGCGGGCACTCTTCTTCTTCTTCTTCTTCTTCTTCTTCTTCTTCTTCTAAGTACCACCGGTTCAGACGATCGGTCGCATGTCATCTGCAGTTGTGCCTCTGCCCCTTCAAGGGGGCACTGAGCGTAGATGCCCTCTTCCCAAACAATGCCAGCAGACCCTCGAGGCCATATCCCCGCTCCCCACTCTAGGTCCCTTGGCACGGGGGCCAACTCCCTGGGAGCTGGAAGAGGCTGGGAGAGCGTTCCTCCGAGACCACCGGTTTCTCTGTCTCGCTGCTTGGGCGGTGGCGGCATTGATGGGTGGGGGGTAGGCCGGGACCCCGCCCTCTGCTTGTGTTCGGCGTTCGTTTGTTTCGACAGCCGTCATGAACTCTTGCAGTAGTGGGACTCTTTCTCGCAACGGCCCCTCCTTGCCGTGGATTATACAAAGCGCGAGTGTGGGGAGGGTCTTCGCTAGGACGCCCCTGCAAAATCTGTCCCTGCCGTCCTCAGTCCGGTCCGCGGCCGCCTCCAGGCTGTCGTAATCCGCCGAGATTCGATCAACGTAGGCAGCGATGGTTTCTCCGTGCCGCATCGAGGGGCAGTATGCGTATAACATCTCCCTCCGTTCTTTTTCGCTCAGGGCGAAACGTTGGGTGAGTCTTCGCTTATAATCGTCCCAACTTGTGAACGGGCCGTGGTCCCAGGCCCTTAAAAAACGATGAGCGGCTCCAGTCATCTTCTGATTGGTTAGCGCAATTCTTTGCAAGTCTGTCCAGTTTTTAGTCGCGATCTCTACACACTCCAAAAAGCGCTCGATGGATAAAAAACCTTCCTCGGGCCGTGAGTTGTCAAAGTCTGGTACCGGGAACGCGAGAACCGGTAATTCCCACACAGGCGGTTCCTGTTCAATTACGCCTGGTTTCGGGGGTTGCTCCGTCATTCCCGACGACGCAGAATCGTTCTTAAGATCCTTGATGGAAAGTCCTTTCAACTTGAGTAATCCCAAGACCCCTCCACAAGGCCCCATCGTCCCCTCCACCAATTCCCGCCTTAAGCACCGGGCAAATTTCGACCGCTCCACTCTCTTCGACCTTACTGGTATACTCCGTCATATCACTGTCACAGTCGGGACCTTTGGCCCTTGTTCCTCTCGTCCGCACCATTGTTTTTCAATTCATTCACTCCGCGGTTGGTTATAGAATAATACACTGTGAATTAGTTAATAAAAGAGAGGTGTAATCTAATGAGTCTTACAGTGGGCCCACCTTCAATCGGATTACTACTGACTAACGGTAAAAACGTGACGGTAGCGAGCTGCAGCGGTGGGAGAGGCGTGACGCAAGCTCGCCAGAAACGTCTCTGCCCGTCGGGGGAAAGTTACGGAGTGCCATGCCCAGGTCGCCAACGCTGGGGCCTTCTCACCTTTCCTCAGTTCCCCCGCCTTCTCCACTCTTGACTGCTATTGGACAGCCACTTCTTCTAGGCCCCGAGGACCAATCCAGTGGCTGCAACGGTGACGCCAAAGGTCCAACGGCTTTTGGGGGTGTTGTTTCCTTAGGCACCAAACATGACCGTTAACCAACATGACCGTTAACCAGCACAGTGCCTGTTTGTTTACCGCCCAAGATCTGGTGATCAAGGACTTCAGGGAGTTTCGCTAACACCTCCGGCATGGGTTTTATAGCATATATATATATATATATATACATAGTTATATATATATATATATATATATATATATATATATATATATACACGAGCTGATTCAAGACAGTTCTCATTTGAACAAAGCCTTCCCTGAGGAGATTTGAAATCCCACGAGCAGTTAAAACTGATTCTTTGTGTGTGCGCCTCCTAAGATTGAACCGCCATAAAATGGGGTACTTAACCCCCCAAAAAAACGGTTGAAAGCTGGCGTGGGTATTCGAGTGCCCTGATTGGTTTTCGAAGGCATACTTGTTCTAAAGACCAATCACCTTTCGAGGTGGGAGTGGGTGCCACGGGCGCGAAAGTGGAACAGCGCCCGAAAGGAAGGCAGTTGAGGACCGGTTTGTTTGCCATTAGTCATCAACTAGCCATTAAAGGGGGGGGACCCCTCTGTAGCTTAATAGATGTCCCATTACTTCATTAACGAACCGAACCCGATGCTTTATATGACCTAGAATGGGTCATATATATATATATATATATATATATATATATATATATATATATATATATATATATATATATATATATATATATATATATATATATATATATATGGTATATATATATATATATATAGATTCAGGGCTCTTAAAACACAGATGAAAACACTGATTTTTTAATTCTTAACCTTGTTGCTTTGTCCGAATAGAAATGCACGTAGGAAGAAACTATTTAAACCCATTAATATTTCTTCGTATGAGGATATCCTGTAAGCAAAGCACCCATCATTTTCCATTTCCATAGTGAATTTAATTGATGGTACTAATTGATTTAACTTGGCAAAAAAGTTATTTACATCCTCGTTCCCTGGCCATACACAAATTATGTCGTCAACATACCGAAGCCGTGTTACATTGCGAGGAATTATGTTGTTTAATATTGTCTTTTCAAAAAATTCCATTATAAATTTACCAGCAAAACCAAACAGGGAAAGAGAAATCCAAAAGTACAGATATAAACTACAAAATAACAACAAAAATACATATCTGACACAACAAAAATAAAAGAAATGAGGCTAATAATATACAATACATGCACATAAATATCCATGTATGTATATAGAGTCTCTCGGTGGAATGAGTACTTTATAATTAAACACAGAGGGTGACTAATAACAATAAGGATATATGTAGATGACGTCAGCAGCAAAAACATTTAAGAATCACACAAACACCGACGAACAAACAAACAAACAGTCGCGACAGGTACCAGGGGAGATGAAAAGGAAACGCCGAATTAGGAGGGCCATCAGATCACCGCTGAAAACGATGTTGCCAGTTGCCCAGATTTGGCGGAGCTGGACCAGGGCTAGAGCTAAAGTAATTCTCTTTAAACCTGCAGATACACTGTAGAGAGAGAGAGAGAGAGAGAGAGAGAGAGAGAGAGAGAGAGAGAGAGAGAGAGAGAGAGAGAGAGAGATCTAAAATTAATCGTGATAATAATGTTCAAGAAGAGAGAGAGAGAGAGAGAGAGAGAGAGAGAGAGAGAGAGAGAGAGAGCTAAACTATTTATAATCCTGATAAATATGCTCAAGAAGTGATCGAGAGAGAGAGAGAGAGAGAGAGAGAGAGAGAGAGAGAGAGAGAGAGAGAGAGAGAGAGAGTTATAAGTATTCCTAATAATGATGTTCAAAGAGAGAGAGAGAGAGAGAGAGAGAGAGAGTTAAAAATATTCCTGATAATGATGTTCAAGGAGAGAGAGAGAGAGAGAGAGAGAGAGAGAGAGAGAGAGGCAGGGCTATGTTGGTTGACGGGTATCATTATGAGAGAGGCGACGGCCGGTCATCTTCTGCCCAACCGCCCACGGCCTCTCTCTCTCTCTCTCTCTCAGATACCACAGAGCTTCTTCCTCCATCCCTGCCCACGCCCCCTGAGTCCATCCTCCTCCCCTCCTCCACTCGTCCCTGGCGTGCCCGGGGCCAAAATGCCCTCTCGGGGAACTTCGACGGGGAAAGAATTTAATCATGCAATGCAAATGATTGAGAAAGGTTCAGTTATTTCTTTATTTGTTATTGTTAAGGATTTTTAGTTAATATCGTCAAGGGCATTCTGAAATGACACGTAAGTGTTTATAACAAAATTGTTTTTGAAAGCGAAGGTTTAGTCTAAAAAGAGTTCTGTTTTGTTTACACACATACATACACACAAACACACACACACACACATTTCTGACTCACATCGGGATCGAACCCCAGTCTGTACAATGAAAGGCCAGGGCGCTACCAAATGACCCAATCAGGTCATAAAAGAAGTAGAAGGAACCTTACAAGTACTTCTGTACCTGATGTTTCCCCGAGAGAGAGAGAGAGAGAGAGAGAGAAGTTTGCATGGCTTAGTAACAGCTTTCTGTTACCAAGGTCATATATATATATATATATATATATAATTATATAAACTGATTTATATAGAAATTCATGTTTGAGACGTAACAGAAAATCTGCCAGTTGTTTGTACGTCTTTGTGATCAGAGAGTAACGAACAGGTACTGCTGATTCGTCGAACGCCATACGATCGCTGGGGTTTGGTGTGGGCGATTCAAATGAGTGCCACACATCGAAGACCCTTATTGGCTACTTTCGATTACAACAGACCAATCAGCTGAGGTCTACGACCTAAGCAAGTTCAGTCTGAAAAGTTAATCAAGATCAGTAAGGGTTTAGCGATCGACGGGTCGGGGTGCGTCTTTAAGACAGTGATAGGCGTGTCACCTCAGAGTACCTTTCGACTGTAATTGCTTAATTAAGTAGCATAGTATTAGCAACAGGGCCCTGTGTAACTATTAAGGAAAATACACATGTGTTAATTGTACTTTACGCATTTCATTTGCACTGGTAGAACCTATATATGACTGTGAACCAGGACATATACTGTATGGATATATATATATATACATATATATATATATATATATATATATATATATGTTATATATATGTGTGTGTGTGTGTGTGTGTATGTATGTATATATGTATATATATATATATATATATATATATATATATATATATATATATATATACATATATATAGATCACATAAACTGTCCCAATTAACCAAATGCTTGCGGATTGATAATGGTAATTTTATATCCTTGCAAGTACCGTCGTGATTGATAGATTGACTTAGAGTTACTAAATCTGGCGTCACAACATCTAAGTTATTGAAGCTGACTAACACCTTAGATATGTTGCTGTTGTACGGACGAGTTACAAGTCTTTCTGTTGATATAATTTTCTCAAGTTTTTATAAGCAAAAACATGAAAAATAGTGAACTTATAATCAACTGGTCTTTTGAGTAGAAACAGATTCATTCTCTCTCTCTCTCTCTCTCTCTCTCAGCAAAGACTCCTGGTGCTTTCGGATTGTATACAGGCTGATTCTCTCTCTCTCTCTCTGCAAAGACTTCCGGTGTTTTCGGATTGTACACAGATTCATTCTCTCTCTCTCTCTCTCTCTCTCTCTCTCTCTCTCTCTCTCTCTCTCTCTCAGCAAAGACTCCTGGTGTTTTCAGATTGTATACAATTCGTTTTCTCTCTCTCTCTTATGCAAAGACCTCGGGTGTTTTCCGATTGTATCCAGATTCATTCATTCTCTCTCTCTCTCTCTCTCTCTCTCTCTCTCTCTCTCTCTCTCTCTCCTACACCTGCAAATGGAGATGAATGGCTGTATGTGCCATCACCGTATTCTTATGTATATTATTCATAATCTTACTATTACCATTCGTATAAAACCTTAAGTAAGCGATTTTCAAAAGTCTGAAGGTACATTCATTAGTGACTGAAATTCCTCTCTCTCTCTCTGTCTCACGAGTCTCACGAAACAGACAAAAACATATATATACTATGGAAAGGTTGCACAGACCAGTCGAGTGACATCACAGTTCTTTTCATAGCCCTGACCTAAGCGAGGAACAGCCCAGGCCAGCCAGCATTAAGGTGAAGGCGAGAGAGGTCCCCCCCGCCCCCGCCCCCCCAACACACACCAGACTCGTCGAGTGATACGATAAGCAAGAGGTGAAACACTGCAGCTGAACTGGAAGATTTTGTTGTTGGGGAAAATCGGTAAACAAGTAAACAAAACACTTGAGTGCTTGCGAAAAGCACTCAGATGATATATGGATTGAATTTGTAAAATTTAGGCCAAAGGCCAAGCACTGGGTGACCTATTATTATGAGGTCATTTAGCACTGAAAGGGATATTGAGAGTAAAGAAGGTTTTAAAGGTGTAACAGGAGGAAAACCTCGCAGTTGCCAAAAGGTTTTCAGGAGAGGGTGGAAAGTAAGATAGGAGAAAGAGAATATGAACCGAGGCACAGTTAAAGGAACGAAAGGGGTTGCAGCTAGGGGCCGAAGGGAAGGTGCAAAGAATCTTAAGTAGTGCCTACAGTGCACCTCCTGAGGTGCACTGACGGTATTAACCCCTACGGGTACAGCTGCTCTAGGAAGAAGGAAAAACATTCATGAACATATTGAAAATATGAAGCTGTAATGGAAATCCCCTGTACCTCAGCCTTTCAATCTGAGGACGTTTGAAAGATATATTCGTGAGACCACTAGTTAACATAATTTAACCTATCAGTCAATTGCAAACATCTAAACCATTCTAACAACGCTGATGAAATCGCACACTAGAAATATAGTCTTCAAAAACCTGTCATTAGCTAATAATTATTACATCCACCCTCCAATCATCAAACATACCAAACTGCAGCCCACTAGCCTCAGTAGTTTTTATTTTGTTTAAGGTTAAAGTTATCCATAATCGTACGTCTGAAAACGATATATGAAAGGCCACCACCGGGCCGTGGTTAAAGCTTCATGGGCCGGTGCTCATACACCATGATACTGAGACCACCGGAAGATAGATCTATTTCCGGTGGCCTTGATTTTACGCTGTACAGAAAACTAGGCACATTTTCTACTTGTTTTCTTTTCGTCGGGAGTGACTTAGCAAGTTAAAAGCCTCGTCAACTTTGTAAACAAATACAGAACAACGACAGAGCGGGAGCAGAGACACTCCGGAACTCGTGAAACTTGATATCTTTCTACAGATATAAGGAGTAAATGCTAGAAGGAATTTTCTGTTTAATATGACAGATGCATTGGACGGAAGTAACTGGGGCACACTTGGGTGCAAGTTGTGCGTTTTCAAACTACGTGTACTAAGATAGTGCAACAACATTACATCATTTTTTACAGCAAGGGATAACGAGAAGGTCGATATGAATTTAAATATGATCACTTAACTGACTTACGTAGATTCTAAGAGGTTTAATAATAGATAAAATTAATATTCTACACTTGTAGAAAATCCTACATCAATTTGGGAAAAAATATTATATATATATACACACACACACATATATATATATATATATATATATATATATATATATATATATATATATATATATATATATATATATATTAGAAGGATCCACAGTAATACTCTTGTTTAGAAAGACGAAATGTATTCGCAAACATATTCACAGAGCTTAGAGAATTTCGTCCATGTATTTTCACAAATACATTTCCTCTTTCTGAGAGTATTGCTGTGGGTCTTTTTACTGATTACTGAGAAGTTAATGATACGGTGTTTGTTTCATATATATAAATAAATACGCACTGTATATATAGTTATATATATATATATATATATATATATATATATATATATATATATATATATATATATATATATATATATATATATCCATAAGGAACCTAAGGAAGACATCTCAGGCATTTGTATGGTATTACTGCTTACATTTCAAGGCCTAGCTTCATTATCAAAGCTGAAAAAATTATATACAAATACATTAAAACTTCTCTAGTTCCTTATGGTTATATTTGGCTGGTGATTTCCACCATCCATCCTTCTATATATGAATATTATATATGCGCCTATCATACTATGCAGATTTAGACATGATACAAAACAAATACATACTTGCTTCGCTAATTACAGAAGATAAGAATAAGGATAAATTTCACTTCTTCATCACCAAAAATCTAAGCCTTCCTTCAATCAAGTGCTACACCATTCAAATAAACACGAAATATATACTAAGCATTCTCAACTCAGTCGGTTCCTTAAGCAGGGATTTGCGGCGGGATAAGGGTGTCATTTCCCCAAATCCTGACGCAGAGGGGAACAAGAAAGAGGGATAAGACCTGAGGTGTCATTCTCACTACGAGAAACAAGACGGGATCAATATGTAAGAGCCACATTACTGAATCGTGTCTGGTGGCTTTGTCTCTACTGCGCCTTGATCCACCTTCTTCACAGTGAGATGGACGTCACTTGCAAACATTCTCCTAGTTTACAGATCATCGAGAAGATCACTGCTATGGATATTAGTGATTAACAACGTAGCTAATTAGTAATAGATGTCACAGGCCTGGCAAAATGATAGAGAGTCTGGTGACAAGGCTTGCGTGTCTGCGCAATAATGATGATGACAATAATTACAAATATCATAAAAATGATGGAAAAGAAGAAGAAGAAAAAGATGATGATAACTCTGGTACCATTTTAAATAATGAAAGGAGTGAAATTTCAAACCGTTACAATCAATTATTGAAGTCTACCATTCAAATAATAATAGGTTTCAAATTTAAACTATTAATATTCGACCTAGTACCTTTGCATATAATCAATATAAAGTTAATATAACTACTGAAGAAATCGATGACCTTAGGAAGTGCTTCATTTATGTATACGTGTTTAATGCATGATACAAGAACTATTTACAAAGACGCTTATCCAGAAGAACTGTACAGACAGACTGTTTTCTGTTTAGCCTTTAACCCAAATCAATGTTTACATACACTCATACATACATACATACATAATTTCTCTTGGAGACCGAATAAATGTTTCTACGTATACATATATACATACATACATATACACCTAATCTCTCCAAAAGACCTTGGGAATGTCTCTACATTAGATACACATATACATACACATAGAGCCACATAATCTCTCTTGAAGACCATGGGAATGCTCCTACATGCAAACATACATACATACCTACATACATACATGCATGCTCTCTTGAGGAGGGATTGTATATTTATGTATGTATGTATGTATGTAGAAACATTCCCATGGTCTTCAAGAGAGGAATGCTTATACATACATACATACATAAGACCATGGAAATGCTTCTGCATGCATACATACATACATACATACATACTCTCTCTCCTGAAGACCATGGGAATGTTGGCATTCGCACGATGTTTTCAAATCGATACCCCTAATCTAAACGCCGTGCGTGAGAGAGAGAGAGAGAGAGAGAGAGAGAGAGAGAGAGAGATGAGGCTTTTCCGATAAACTCATGGCTGGAGATCGTGTGAAGTATGTGACTTTGTCCATTTGTATTGTGTTTGTTATTAATTTCATGGAATGTAAATTATGAAAACATATTTGGACGTGGCTACCGTGTCATTAATTAACGTCTGTTAATGACTCATTTTGCTTTAAGTACAATTTTTCGCATGAAAAATTTACAGTATATAAAAGCGGAAATTTCAGTAACACAATCAAACGGTGACAATATAATAAATTAATTACAATTAAACGCCAAAGAGAAACTATGATGTTATTAGTGGCAGAAGTTCAATTAATAGGAAAAAATACAATAGCCTGGAATAATTACATAATTACCTTATAAACATCAGTCAACCAAATACATAACAAACAACTGCATTGCGAAAAAAAAATGCTAGCAAAATAATTTAAAATTACAAACTCACATTTCTTATCAATATAGAATTATTATTATTTTTATTATTATTATTATTATTATTATTATTATTATTATTATTATTATTATTATTATTATCGCTATTATTATTATTATTATTATTATTATTATTATTATTCAAAAAATAAACCTCATTCATATGGAAAACGCCCACCAAAGGGCCATCGACTTGAAATTCAAGCTTCCAAAGAATGTGGTGTTCATTCGAAAGAACTAACAAAAGGTAATGGGAAACGGAAAGAAGAGATACTTATTAGAAAAACAGATAAATTAACAAACAAATAAGTAAATAAATAAATAAATGTAAAAATAACTAAATTATTCAAATACAAGGAGAATAATAGGGTAGTAGTAATGCAATGCATCTTCGCTTGAACTTAAAAGTTCCAATTGCGCGACATTCTCATTGATTCCCGATTTGCAAAAATACAAAATGCATACATTTATATATATGTGTATATGTATATATATACGACAACCGAATGTTAGAAAAAGGAAATTAACTTCAAATCTCAATGTTGATAAACTCAAGGGGCATCTGCTAAGATGCCGCCAGTCAAAACCGAACTGATTTGGTTGCCAGAGGCGAAATAACCTCTGGAGATTATAGCTTATCTCAAAATGGCCCCGTGACATGGGAAGGTGGGGAGGAGGCGAGAGTTGTTTGCGGGGCGGAAAGGGGGAGGGGGGAGAATGGATCTGCCTGCGGCTCACGCAATCCGCAGCCAGCTGCACTGCAAGTCAAAGGCCTCTGCAACACTGGGCTTTCTGCAAATAAATGTGAATAACGTTTAGCAAATTGTCCCTATGACCTTGTTTGGCAAAAGTTTATATAACAAATATAAACGCTTTCTAAGTATCAATTATTTCTCAACGAATTCAACACACAGAAGTTCTATTCGCGTACAGAACACGAATCTCCCTTAACGAGACGAAAGTGTCGTTTATTTCCGTGAATATCATTCATCTGTTTTGGCATGTTTTTAAAAGATGTCATACCTTAAGGGGATATACAGTACTTACTCTCTTTAGTGTACAACTAAAAATGACGCAATACCTTTTAGTCACTATGTCTGCACCACCGACCTCTCGAATATACGCTTAATATATTACTTGCTTCCATATTCATGGATGTCATTTGTAAAATGCTTCGTTTAACTCTAATATTCGCTTTCCTTCTGTCAAGTGAATAAAGAAATAAGCAAATAAATAAATAAAAGCATTTGGTAATTGATCTGCGTCGTTTAATATCAGCATCTTGTGATCACGACACAAGTGACGATATAAACTGAACTGAATACAGAATTTAGGCCAAAGGCCAAGCACTGGGACCTATGAGGTCATTCGGCGCTCAAATGGAAATTGACAGTAAAAGGTCTGAAAGGTGTAACAGGAGGAAAACCTCAAAGCAGTTGCACTATGAATCAATTGTTAGGAGAGGGTGGAGAGTAAGATGAAGAAAGAGAATATGAAAGGAGGTACAGTAAAAGGAACGAAAGGGGTTGCAGCTAGGGGCCTAAGGAAGGCACGCTGCAAAGAACCTTAAGTAATGCCTGCAGTAAGTTACGATATAGCAGACCGTGATATTCGCCTGTAATTCTTAATATTCTGTCAATGTTCCTTGTTTTCAAGGCACGAATATTACTTGTCCTATTTGATAACTCTAATATATATCTTCCTAAGCCATTCATATCAAGTCCTAACCTTTTCCCACCAATTAACTTTTCATTATCCTCATTATCTCATCTACGGTCCTGCATTAGCCTGTGATCTCAATCTTAATAGCAATTATACAACCCTTACCTGTTTCATCGGGGAAGTGTTTTTATTCCATCAGATTTTCCTAAGTCATTGTCCCTACTCTGATTAATAACCATCTACATTATTCTCAAACCAAATTATTCCTTTCTCCTATGAGGACAATTTTTTATCCGGGTCATTTGCAATATGTCCTCAGATGACAAACTGCTTTCAGTAAACTTGTCCTCTTCTCTATAGTGACAATTTTCCTCTATAATGACAATTTTGATAAGTGGATTCTCTTCCTTCTGTATTTCACTTTACTTCCTCTTAATTCTTCCTAACACCATATTCCTTGGAAGCTTGAATTTCAAGTCAATGGCCCCTTTGGTGGGCTCGTTCCACATGAGTAGGTTTCATCTACTGAATAATAATAATAATAATAATAATAATAATAATAATAATAATAATAATAATAATAATAATAATAATAATAATAACAATAATATTAATAATAATAATAATAATAATAATAATAATAATAATTAATAATAATAATAATAATAATAATAACAATAATATTAATAATAATAATAATAATAATAATAATAATAATAATAATAATAATAATAATAATAATAATAATAATAATAATAATAACACTTATACACTTACTAAGATGCTATTTGAAAACTTTCTCTCTTTCGAGTAAAGGTCAGGCTTTCTGCTCATGGCCTCTAAAGTCAACTATCCCTCAGCTATTATTTAGAAACTAAACCCTTAGTCTTTCTCTTTAACTTTCTGTTCCTTCTCTCGCTCTGTGCTAAACTTTGTCCCATCAACTCTCACACCGATAACCATAGTTTTTATTAACTTTCACAAAAGTACCTTCTTTTAGTTACTTTCGTTATGTTCTGGACTTATTAACTGCTAACTCTACTTTTTACTCTTTCACAAAAATTACTTTCTTCTAGTTACTTACATTACGTTCTAGAATTACTAACTGCTCCATAAACTGCATGGTTGTTATTATTATTATTATTATTATTATTATTATTCAGAAGATGAACCCCATTCATATGTAACAAGCCCATAAAGGGGCCACTGCCTTGAAATTCGAGCTTCCAAAGAATACTAAGGTGTTCATTTGAAAGAAGTAACGAAGGAAAGAGAGAGAGAAGAGACCATCCCCTAAGGAGAGAATTCTTTTCTTCTTATGGTCAGCTGAAGTACTTTGCAGATGTTAAAACTGTCTAGACAGATGTTGCCCTTCCTCTCTCTTCTCTAATAGAAGCATACTTCTGTCTCAGTCACTCTTCTGTTCTGTGATTAGTCACTGCCCCATAGTCTGTCACTGGTCAATCGTTCTCTGCCTTGAGAATAAAATTACTTTCCAAAGTCACTCTCACTAAAGTCTTCAGTTAGCAAATTATTTTCCTCGCCTCATTCACAAAATCTTGGAATGAGAACATTTACTTGACACACTTTCTGTTCCGTATTCCGGACATGGCATCAGACTAAATACTTGTTCTTCGACTTATTTCTCTTTGCTATACAACACAAAATTCCTTATTCATTTCAACGTTGTTTCCTCCCTTGAATATGTTTATTGTCATACGCCAGAACATTTCACATTGCAATTTAGCATCAGCAATAATAAATTAAAATTTTAAAACCTTTCCCACTTCTAACATTAAGACTGTGGATGCCGCAGAATATCAAGAGTCTGCGCACGCGCATGCACGTTTAATACTACAAACATGCGCGTTATATAGAGATATATATATATATATTATATATATTAGGCACACATATACATATATATATATATATATATGTAATATATATATGTATGTATGTATGAAAGGTAGGTATGTACCTTACAATGCAAATGACTACTGCTGTTAGATAGCGGTAACTCCTTCTCTTACGTAAGGAATCCGATGCTATTCACTTTTCCTACTAAGGCCGGCAAGTAATTCCCCGAACTAGCGAGTCAACGGCTATGGAGAAGGAACAAACAGGCTTCCCGTCCCTAATAAGGAGCGGGCCAATTTTCCAGGCCCGGGGACATCAAGCGGGCAAGTCCATGGGGTTCCCATGGTGTTGCCCACGGAGGTTTGCCCAGGGGGGTTGTCTAAGGGGTTGCCAATTATCCACGTCAATAGAGTGAATGTACATGAGACGACAGAGTGATTACGTAGATGAAAACAGATGAGAATCTTACAAAGTATAAAAAATGAATAATGCAAAAGATTTCAAGTGAAAAACTTAATGATTAGTCGTGGGGTCATTCAGCGTCTTACAAAGACAAGATACAAAATTAAGAAACTAAAAGATAGATGGATTACAGTATCTCTGTATTCAAAGCCCGTCTTATATGCAAATTCAGTCAGCTCCCGATATCAAGAAAATAATTACAAGGTTTAATATGGGCAGCATATATATATATATATATATATATATATATATTATATATATATATATATATATATATATATATATTATTACATACATACATATATATATGTATGTATATAATATATATATTTATATATATACTGTATATATATACATATATGTGTGTGATTTTTCTATCTACCTAAAATGAATACTAATTTTAAGTTTGTCTGGTCCTACATAATAATAATAATAATAATAATAATAATAATAATAATAATAATAATGTATTTCAAATTAAAAAGAGGGACATTAAGAGTATCACACAAGGAGACAACCAAAGTGCAACGCAAGAGCAAACAAAACCAACGAATCAGTCACCCCTTCCAAGTGGGTTAAATTGCCAACCTCTCTGACTTCATCAGCTCTGAATAAGATGTCTCTTATCTGCTCGTGAGATAGGCTGACATGACGTCAGGAGATAAGATGTCTTGATCTCGCAATAAGATTAGTGTCTTGGGTGCTACATGTGTCGCAGAATGAGGATATCAGGATATATAATTATATAATCACACACACTCGTGGTCCAGTGGATAAGACGATCGTCTCCCCAACGATAGGTCTAAGGTTCCCCAGTTAAATCATGCCCCTGTTGACCTAGATAGTAGATGGCTGTGATGAGTATCAACCAAGGTGAGAAAGCATTGTAAATTAAGAGAATCGAGGAGCCTTAATACTTCATGGTTGAAAGAAATATATTGAAGGCCTAACAAAGAACAGAATGTCTTGAAAGAATTTGTTCCCTAAAGATACCGACCGAATTTGGCGCAAATCGAGACAGTGCTATAAAAGTTTGTTTTCAGTTAGGCCTATGTCGAACGAACATCAACCTTCACATTCACAGAAGCTTAGTAACATGGGCCGGCGGCCACAGATTAACCAAGATGCTGAACATGAGCGCCCAACTCGAAGGCATGACATCACTCTCCAAGCCCAGAAGCTGTGATATGACTGGAGACTCGATCCAAAACAGCTGCATAATCGCAGCCGAAATCCATTTCCGGCCTTTTTACGCCCGGGTCCAAGCCAATATCCTCCCACCTCCTCCATCCCCACCAACACCCCTCCCTGGGCCTCAATTCACTTGAACGAAAATAAGGATGTGCAGTTCCTCCTCACTTGTGTGTGGGATTAAATGCCCAGTATCTGAATGCCAGTTTATGGTTATAGGAAGTCTCCTTAATAAGCAATGATTGAGTTATAGTAAAATGGCGTTACTGTTCAAATTATCCACAATATTTAAACACTTCGTTCGTTGGTTTAGTTAAGCATGGTTTTGGCGAGCAATGGCTTTTGTCCTACGTGTGGGAAGGTGTTGCAGGGTATGAAAGGTCTGATTTGGACCTCTCAGTCAAGCAACAAATGGGAGAGAGAGAGAGAGAGAGAGAGAGAGAGAGAGAGAGAGAGAGAGAGAGAGAGAGAGAGAGAGAGTTGGGGAGGGTATACTGACAAATTACTTGTCTTATACGGTACCTAGGCCTATAATATAAAAAGAAGACAAGCTACATTTGGCGTAAACGTGAGATTGAAGGATTTTGCACAAATATGATTAACGAATAAAGCTGTACATTGACGAAGTGTATAACTGCACACATATATACGCACATACATACATGCGCGCACACATGCGTGGGCTAGGAAATGTTTTGTTTCTGTAACATATTTAACTGGTGAAGATTTTTCATACGTACTGGAAAGTTGACAGTGAAATTATACAAGCAAAAACACCATGTTCATGCATATATAAGGACAAACCGCAAGAACTTTTTAAGATAGTCTAAAGTCTAAACGGATTTAAATTATTGTTTACAATTACGGTAACGATAAAGCAATCAGTAAATATCGTTGTCATACAATGTCAATAGGCAATAGCCTCCTTTTCTTAACAATCAAATTCCATGTGGATATCCACCACACATGCATTAGAAAATCCACAGTCTTTAGCAATGGATTAATAACACCGAGTTTAGACTCAAGTTTAGCCGAATACAGGAATAAAATCTCTTTTCAGCAGTTGACATACCAACTGCTCCCTCTCTCTCGCTCACCAAATAACATCTAATCATACAGTAAAATCATAAACCGAAATGACAACACGAAATCTATTTTGGACAATGCCCTGGTCACAAATATCTCGATGATAGAGGTATACAAGAAACATCTTCTATCGGTCTGGCAAATTTCAGAACCGGCTCCATTAGACGTAAAACCCCCCTAGGGTAGGGGCTTCCCAAATAGAGGTGACACCCAGAAAGCGCTACGTCACTATGTCAAAGGTTGGGGTAGTCATTTACAATTTTTTTTAAAAGACAATTTCACCTCTGTGAAATAACGAATAGGTTATTTACAACAGGTAATATTCCTTCGTGTCTACTTTTTCTTTTGTTTGTTAGTGTTGAAATTACCAGAATGTTTACAAAAAAAAAGTTACTGATATTACATTTAAATGCTGTTGGCAATATCATAAAATTCATTTGT
Source organism: Macrobrachium rosenbergii (assembly GCF_040412425.1). Classification (NCBI taxonomy): domain Eukaryota; kingdom Metazoa; phylum Arthropoda; class Malacostraca; order Decapoda; family Palaemonidae; genus Macrobrachium; species Macrobrachium rosenbergii. Next base: position 97,165,806 of record NC_089781.1, read on the forward strand.
TGTCTGCAAATAACGGTATTTTCACAGCCATTAGTCACAAAATCCATCTGATCATGAGTAGTATAGGGCAATTATTTCGATTATTCCTCACCTAAACACACCCAACTTATTACCAAAAACAATTTCATCAAGAGGAATGAAGGGTGGTAAGCTGCAAAGTTAATGTTGATGGAGTCATGTCAAGTGAATGTGCAGTAAATATAGGGGGATGCTACAGGAAGTCACCTTTTTTTTACATGGAAAAGAAGGGTTTACAGTGAGATATTGGTCTAGGGCAGCTGCCCACGTTGTGTAAGGTATAACTGAATGATGGAAAGATTCTGAAGGAAGTAGACTTATAATATGCAATCGATGCTCTCTCAATCAGCAAAACTCCACAAGATTTACATGGCTTTTTAGAATGCAACATTAATCTTCAGATGGGACAAATTAACTCTAAGGAAGACAATAATGAGAACAAAGTATGTGCAAAGGAATGAAATAACACTTGGAAAATGGATTAATAAGGTTAAGCAACGATGATACCCAGTATAGAAAGGACCACTCGAGTTAGAATTTTTTGAAAGACTTAAAATGGCAAATCAAACACTTACATTTGGAAATATTAGTCTAGTACTGTCTATATGGCTATAAGTACATGAATTACTGTATGACAGTGAAACTATTGTCTCAAGCCTTCTCATTTACAGAATAAATCTACAGGAAGAATACTAGGAGCCAGATTGCAGGACATAGTAAGGAATGATATCACAAAATAGAATAGATACTGTACTGAATTTTGGCCAAAGGCCAAGCACAGGGACCTATGAGGTAATTCAGTGCTGAAAAAGAAATGGAGAGTAGAAAGGTTTGAAAAGTGTAACAGGAGGAAAACCTCGAAGTTGCACTATGAAACCATTGTTAGGAGAGGATGGACAGCAAGACAGAAGAAAGAGAATATGAATGGAGGTACAGTAACAGGAATTAAAGGGTTCGCAGCATTAGAGGGCCAAAGGGATGCTGCAAAGAATTAAGTGCCTACAGTGCACCATGTGATTTAACAGCACTATCTTAGATGAGAACTATGAAAAGGGAAGCTGGAGACAAGTGTGGATTTGTATAGATGAAAGCACAATAAACAAGAGTGGCAGAATTTCTCAGATTGTTCTCAGGAAATTCTTGACTTTTTGAATGAATGACAGAATGATGACAATTAGGCTGCACAATGGTTCACCTCCCAATATCCTATACTGTATTCGATTTCTCTAAGTAAATTCAATGCATTTTTACATTTTTTTCATATTTCCAGTACAACATTCCAACTGGGGTGGGTGTGGATGATTAAGCCCAGAAATGTTATATTTTGACTTAAGGGTATGAGATGGCATTTCAGCTGTAATTTAATTCCATAATTGTTTCTCAATTAAGAGGCTGAAATTTCAGATTGCTAATGTTGCTTTTGAAGTTGTACTTTATCAGCTGTAATACTATCAGAGTGGACACCACCTATTGCATAGTCTTCCAGCATCAGAAATTTACTTATCACAAATACACTATACAGTAAATGCAATGTACAGTACACACATACTATAGAACTGTAACTTGGATATGAATCCTATCCAATATGCAAGAAGCATTCATAAGATATGTACATAGTTGAAAAGGCTACAAATTAAACAAGTATCTACTTTGTGAATTTAATAATAAAATTTCACTAATGAAAATGCATAGTGAACAATTATCAGCAGAATTTATCGAAATAAAACGCTGTACACAATCAACTTTTCTATAAAGCGTTGTCGTTGAGCAGAGGTAGGAGATACACTGATGAATGATCCTAATCTTGAGTCCCGACCAACTAAAAGTGGTTTTATCATATGGATGGGACGTGCTACAGTAAAGCTCAGAGATTAGACGCCATTAGTACAGCAAGTGTTCTTGTCCACAGGTGTCTCTACAGGTGATCCATTAATCAGGCATAACAAATATGTCTTAATAACGAAGGTAGCGGGATTTTGCAACGAATCTCAGCATAATTTTTTTTCCTATGTCAGGGTTACTTCCTGGTGCCTTTTTTGTTCGATTATACTTTTGTTAAATTGACTGGAGTATCTGTACAGCATTTAGTTGTATATATCAGATGCCATTTTGAGCTGAAGCATTGTCCCTAATCCTAAATCTTTGAGCAGAGCCATAGATTTTGCTCTAGCCTTGGGTTTAAGGTCAATCTGGCAGCAGTTATGAAGGATACATGGTACAAAACCTAACCTAGTGGTAATTTATCGTAGTCTTTTCAGAAAAAATAAAGGGAGGACCTGCCTTTACTAAATTTTTCCCGTTAGGAAATTATTCTCAGTGGCTTAGGCCTACAGGAAGAGTGAAGTTCCTTTGCGAGAAGAATTGTATCCAGTGGCGAGGGCAGATTTAGAAGGCACATGGTGCTTGAAAATTCACCACCACAGAGCACTCATCAAATAGCCTTAGAAATGACGAACGCTGCAACTTTCAGCACAAACAACCAGAGTAGAGGAACGTCCCCAAGGGTTTATTCATCAGCTGTCAATCACTATTCACTACTCAGTGAGGACTTACCTTCACGGGTTCTTGCACCGAGTTCGGGACGATTAGGCCGTATTATTTTCGGCCGTGAACCTGTTAGGCCGTCACAACTTTAGGCCATGTGAAGTTTACGCCGCTAGACATGGCGGGAGATCCTTGGGACGCCGTGTTTAGTACTAGCCCCTCGGGGACAAATTATTATATAAACCCATTTCGGCCGTTTGCCAGTTTGGGTGTTACGGCTTAAATGTCGGCCGAAACGACCAGGACCCCTTGCACTCACACTAACTTCAGCTAACACTTCTCCATTCCAGGCAGCATTGTACACGAGTAAAAATAAGTGGTTTCATTTCAGTTAGCATCAAAATTGCTTTCATTTTTACTTAACCCTCCGTTATGTGAAGAAACTGCAATTTACTCTTTTTCATTACCAACTTAATTAGTCCCAATCAGGCAGCGGCAAAACAAGAGATTTGTCCACTGTGAGAGAAGCAACACTCAGAATACTTTGGGTTTTCCAGCTTTACAAACTTACTTTCTTTTGACTGGAACTGCAGAGGAATCCTGACAGTCCCTCCAGTTGGTTCCTTCCTAGTTATCTACTTCGCTTGCTAAGGCAGCTGGCAACAGATAACTCGAGGCTCAGTTCAAATTTAATTTGGCCTACACCATTACATTCCAGGCATTTACTAGACTTGGCCAGCATCCTAACTATATGCTTTCGTTTTTGAGAGCGAGATTTCAGTGTAAATCTGGATATGGATATGCAGTACTATAATTTTATCTGTTTTTCAACATATATGATATTTATACCATATGAGTAGTTTAAATTGATTTTTATGATCTGAAATTCATAATAACAATCCCTAATAATTTACGTTTTACAGTGAATGGTCAGGAAGAAATGTTTAGCTAGAAGGGACAATAAGATTGTACATTTCACTAGGGAATTCAAGCATCAAGACCGTAATGAGGGTATCCTACCATGGTCTATCGTAGTACCTGTACATTAAGCCATTTTCCTAAGAATTTTTGAAAACTTAATACTATGTGTTGTAAGCCTTCATGTAAATATATTTAAGGGAATAGCCTCGCCTTCCTGGACGCCGTGGGTGGGTAGTGAAGTCAGTGCACCTCACACGGTGCACTGTAAGCATTACTTAAGGTTCTTTGCAGCGTCCCTTCCCCCCCGTAGCTGCAACCCCTTTCATTATTTTTACTGTACTTCTTGCTTCTATCTTGCTATCCACCCTCTTCTAACAATTGTTTCATAGTGCAACTACGAGGTTTTCCTCCTGTTACACCTTTCAAACCTTTATACTCTTAATTTCCCATTCAGTGCTGAATGACCTCGTAGGTCTCAGCGCTAGGCCCTTGGCCTAAATTCCATATTCCATTCCATTTGCCTTCCTGGGAACCACAAAAGTACAAGTAACTAGTTCCAACATTTTGGGTTTACAATAAAATCTAAATTACAGTACTGCACAGAGCAGGAAATTGTAATTTGCTGGTAATTGTAAGTTTTAATGATAATTACTTGAGCTAATTACTGGGAACATAAAGCTGAGAAGTACGTTATTTACATAGATGAACACATGAGAGACTTAAATGGTTTTTTAAACTGTCATAATAAACAAACCCAGTGTTGTTCAATTCAGACTTTATCAAACACAAAATTCACAATTTCCCAGACCTCTGATATACCTATAACCTTCTTATTGGTTCTACATCATCCAGTTGAGGTTGATCCACCAATAATACTGCACTGCACATCAAAAGTTCATAATACAATTACCTAAGATATGATACTAAACAATATAGCTAAGGACCAATGAAAAGAGACCCACATTTCTTATCTTTAATAAAGTATATTCATGGGAATAAAAACCACAAGAGAATGAAATCGTGTAGAAAATATAATGAAAAAACAACATCAAACAATGCACATGGAATCATTTGTTAAAAATTGTACTGTGAACAAAACAAACTGTGTACTGGCCAAATCATGTTTTCTTCAATGAACCGTTTTAAGCAAAATGGAAGTGAAATGCAACTTGCCTGAGAATTAATACAGAATTTTATTACAAACCTGCATACAATACTACCCACATTTCTTATCTTTAATAAAGTATATTCATGGGAATAAAAACCACAAGAGAATGAAATCGTGTAGAAAATATAATGAAAAAACAACATCAAACAATGCACATGGAATCATTTGTTAAAAAAATTGTACTGTGAACAAAACAAACTGTGTACTGGCCAAATCATGTTTTCTTCAATGAACCGTTTTAAGCAAAATGGAAGTGAAATGCAACTTGCCTGAGAATTAATACAGAATTTTATTACAAACCTGCATACAATACTATCCTTTTCACACAACAACTCTAAAAATCATCAAGATACAAAGTAAAACACCCAGTAACATGGGCAGCATCATAAACCATTTATTACCAATAATCAATCAAATACTGTTTCTGATATCATATATTACCATCTACAGTAATCATCAGAATGTGAGGTATATTAGAAACAAAACACGTCCCTATTGCTTCTATAACAAAATTTACGGATGGAAAAGTTCGTGTACTGATACACAACAGTCTCATCAAAAATTTAATACATCAAGACAACTGGTCAAATCCTAGAAAAAATACATTATTGTACTACCACACTAAACTATGGAATAATACTCCCTTACATTCTTTACCTAAGTACGTTCAGCCCACGTCCCAAAGGTGACACTTGGCTTCAAGGGCGTGGACGTACGTCTTGAGGAAGGAGAAGCTACAGGTAGTGAGTAATCTATGATGCCATAGGCTTCCTTCAACTGCTCGACTAAGTCTCTCTTCTCCTCAGGACTTAGAAAAGAATGAAGAGCAGCTTGGAAATTCTGTAAAAGTTGAGCACTTCAGTAGAGTAATGTATGAAAAACAGCGGATAACATAATACAAAAATCTTGAATCGAAAAGGGCATAAGTCAGTATTAAATTAAAACATGTTTGCCTTTTTAATATACATCTTCAGATATTTAGATTATTACTGTATTATTATTATTGCTCAGAAGTTGAGCTCTATTCATATGGAACAAGCCCACAGGGGTCATTGGCCTGAAATTCGAGCTCCCAAAGAATATGGCATTCATTTGAAAGAAGTAACAGAAGATAACAAGAAAATACAAAAAGAAGAGATTACAGTAGTTATTGGAAAAGAAAAAAAATAAATTAATAAATAAACAGCAGAATAGTTATTTACAGTTCAGTACTCCCAAGGCATATTAACAGAGTAACCTCGTGCCCACTGGAAAATGTCCTTGTGTCATGCATACAGCAACATGAGCTGTTTACAGAGAAATTATCAAACTTGTAAGTTTAGAAATTAAATTAATATTGATGATGTAACACTTACCCATCAAAGGGAGTAAGTGTAAATATAAAAACTAGCATAAATACTGATTTGGCTTCACTAAAACCTTTAAATATTAAATAAGACCCCAAATACTAAAGCCACTGATGTTTTCCAGTCTTACCACTTACATGAAGACTCATTTTGATAATTCTATGAGGCTTTTTTTTTATCTACCACAAAATGGTTATTTTGTGGTTCCTGATGAATAAATATGTAATATCAATAAACCCTGGTAGATAATAAATATTTTGATATTGCAAATGTTTAATCGTAAATGCTTAATCTATCAAAATTAATTTACTGCAGTCATTATTTTAAATTCTTTGACATTCTACATATTTCTTGATTATTTAACCATTTTATATAGAAAATATATGACAAATAACATGATACTGCTAAACTGACTCTGATAATCCATAGATAATTGTTAAAAATGTCTTGCTTAAATAAGGATCATCAGTTTTATCATTCTTTCTCAATTTATCTCAATCAGGCATCATTCAAAATACTTGCTAGATGTAAGTTCCACAAACTCAAATGAAATTTAAACATTATTAAAAACCTTCAGTGTTTTACCTATTACATTCCATCACTCAGCAGACCCCATAAGCTTTCTCCAGTTCTTGCAAGAGTAACCGCTTTTCTCTTTCCGGCAAAAAGCAATGCTTAGCAGCATCAAAGTTCTGGTTAATGCAAAGACCCAGTTAGTTAGGATTAGTAAGAACACTGGAAGTAGTACCTGTAGTATTATTATTATTAGCCTTTCAGTTAGTTCACAAGACCATGCAATGTTAGGGTGAATTAATCTTTTTACTAGTCTAGGAAGCTGAAACCTGAACTGGTATTAAGCATTTTTACTATATCTTCACTTTTTAATTAAAAACAATTGCAGTCTATTACATGTTTCTCTGGGCAAAAATATCCCGTTATGACTATATTTCTCTAAACTTTATATACAATGGCATGCAATTCAATAAGCCATCAGGCATATCAGTAGGCAAAAGCAATCGTATGTTATTTGCAATTTAACACAGGAGTAAAAAAATATTAAACCAGCTGTGAGAAGTAACTGTACCACTGTGGGTCAACATATACATATGTATATATATACAGTATATATATATATATATATATATATATATATATATATATATATATATATATATATATATATATATATATATATACACACAGTATGTATATATTTCTCTTTAATAACAAGTCCTGATAATACTTACGGCACGAGTTATTTGGGCTTCGGTGAATCCCCACTTGCCGAGTAGTCTGTATTCATCTGACAGTGTGGTGAAGGTGATTGTAGAGACATCTGTACTTATACTAAAGCTTGCTTCATCTTCAGCAAATCTGTGAAAACAAATGAAAAACAAATACCTTGTTAAAATGTCTCTTATTGATAGTGAGGAATCTGTGTCTAAGAATGATAGAAAATGGTAGTTTGCATTAGCAAAACATGTTTCACAGTAATTTGTATATATGTGGCCTGAGTATTACAAGAAATTCTAAAAACTGCTTAATCCTTCACATCATATATTACACCATGACTTTTAAATTCTCAGTGTGCTTCATATGCTTTACACAATCAAGCCTTACCCTTACAACCATACACCAAAAGTGCTGAAATCCCGATGCAAAAATCTGCTGTCCATTTCAGCACAATTAAAAACTTTGCTTTATCCATGTCTGGATGACAATAAGTACACTGCAATGAATGTGTTCCAGCCCAGGTATAATTAACAGCAGGAAACGGAACATACAAGTGTGTGTACTTGGGCATTTTCCGAAATGTCAATCAATAATATGGGGTGCCAGAACACTTTCTTGCAAAACAAGGAACGAAGAGGTTCGTGTTAGCTAGCATTATATACTTGAAGCTATTATAAAACCTTGAAAGTATCTGGGTACCACTGGGTACCAATGAGAGAAATTGCACTAATTAAAATGGTGTAACTGTTCATTAGAAGCACCTGACATCTGCTGCAGCTTTTAGAGAGGTGCCTCAACTTGACAGCACTGAGTATGCAGAAGACTGAATTCTGGTTGGCAATGGCAGCACAAGTAATAAAAAATAAGCCCCTTAAGCAACAGTATGCTGTCCTCTTCAATCAGTTCTTTTAATTCTGACAGGATGTAAGAGGGTATCTTCATTACATTCACTGACAAAATCAGACCAAGTCAGTAAAGTTAAGTTCTCATCAGGAATCTGAGAACAACAGTGTAAAATGAGGAACTGAGATTTCGGGTATTATTACTACATGGTGCAATATAACAGATAAAAAACTAATGTCTATATTTTCATAGCCAAGATTAATAAGTGTTTGGCCATCTTCATAAAGATTACATAATCAACCACAAAAGCAAGAATGGCTAAGAAGAGTGCGTATGTAGCCTGCGAGGGCTTGACAGTTGAACACTTTGCAGCAGCTAAAAAACCCCTTGCAAGAGAGGTACTGCTGGACACCCTCCTAATGTTTTAGGAGAGTTTTGCCATAGATGACCAATATTGTCATAACATCCAGGATTAGCTCTAGCTGGGGAAAGCACTGAAACTATGGCAAAGGGAACTCAAACAGAATGCCATAGCCATCCAAACTATCCTGTAACTTGGTCAAAACATCCACTATCTAGGCTTGGAGATCATAAGAGGAGAGCCACAGGCTTATAATTGGAACTGTTGGAGAATATACCAGTAAATAAGTCCTGTTACAAGTACCCCATATATTTTGATGTTAGCCACAGATAATCTGATGAAATAAAAACTAAAATGGGATGGTCTATCTGATTTGTTCAAAGTATATATCTTTGCAAAACTATTCAAGTACTGAAGCCTTCATAAAAACAGATTTTATCTCCAGCATGATATGGGTACTTCCTGTTAAAGAATTCTGCACTGTTGACTTTCCACTAGAGCAAAGTTTTCTCTCATGCCAATGAGTAGTGTTTTCCTCTGATGACATCCTATCACAGCTAACCATTTCTCAACAAACTATCAAAAGATGAAGCAGTCCCTAAAGAGCTGGAATAACAAGAGAAGATAATACAGGGCACTTATCATATTTACCTTAAAACAGGATGTCTTTTGGATGTACATTTTAAAGATTTTACAGCTCCTGTGAGGTACGATGAATGGGGACAAGTTTCAAAATGGATGCCTTCTCTTTTACACATGTCATAAATTGCTTCGTCCTCTATTACACGGTAGCCATGCCCTATTCGCTCAGCTCCAAAGGCTTCCACAGCCTGAAGAAAGAAATTCAAGTTACTAAAGAATGTACAAACAATTTGAGTTAGAAAAGTCCTTCCATTATAGCAATCATGACCTAATCATAAAAATTATATAATCATACCAGCAACATCCTTGCATGTGTACAATGACAAGGACTTTGCAATAGGGATCACCTACCAAAGATATCTCAGTAAATCTTGGTCTATTTTTTAATTATTTACTGCAGTTTCCCAAAAGTACTCAATCAGAACTGACTGCAGATCTGTTACCCAGACAGCATACAACAGGACTGAAAAGTGTAACTCAGAAATACCAGAATAAGGATGGAAAAGTGTAACAGGGAGATAACAGAATATGGCAGAATGGAAAAGTGCAACAGTGGTGTTACAAGTTATTTGATACATCTGAAGAAACCTAACTAAACAATAGTAAATAAAACAAGGATCAATAACCCAAGCCTTGACTCTATACTGGGACAGAATGACTGAATGTAGCTTTACACTGACAAACTGTTTTAAGCATCACAAAGTACCACTTGAACGCAGCTAGCAGGTCCATCCTCCCCAGCGTGCATTGTGCGATGAATGCCCTTCTCTTTGGCAGCCTGGAAGACAGCTATGTGTACTGGATCACTTATACTCGCTTCTGTAAAATAAAACAAAAAGACTTTTATTTTTAGCTTTTCCAGGAGGTTATATATCTTACTTCATGATAGATACATTGGCAGATTATAAAGTTTTCTAGTTAAAGGACATTTTTTACATTTACTGATTTCCTTCTGAAACTGAAATTATTGTTTCTGGTCACTTTTGAAATTTACAATGTTGAAATAAAACAAAAAGACTTTTTTGAGCTTTTCTTGGATGTTATATATCTTATTTCACGATGGATACATTGGCAAATTATAATGTTTTCTAGTTAAATACCATTTTCGTCATTTACTGATGTATACTTCTGACATTTACAATATCTTTTTCTGATCACTTTTTTACAATTTTAAAAAGAATTTATTTGATCTTTTCCAGAGGTTATATATCTTATTTCATAAAGGATACATTGGCAAATCATAATGTTTTCAAGTTAAGTGACATTTTCGTCACCTACTGATACACTTCTGAAATTTACAATGTCCGTTTCTGATCACTTTTGATATTCACAATGTTAAAACAAAAAAGGCTTGTTTGAGCTTTTCCTGGAGGTTATATATCTTATTTCATAACAGACTCATTAGCAAGTTGTAACGTTCCCAGTTAAATGACATTTTCGTCATCCAATGATTCACTTCTGATAATGATAATGTTACAATGTCCCATTCTCCAGCCTTACCTTCGCCAGCACCCGCTTCGTCTCCAGATATGTCGATGGCGACCACGCCCTGGTCTCTGTATTCTTCACACAGTCTTAGGATGTCCCAGGCCCATTCTGATTTGAGAATAAAAAAGATTAAAGTATTTCAGTATACAAAGAAAGGTTAGTAGGAATCCCAACTACAGGACGTCAAAGTCAATTATTCGAGTGCATTATTATTATTATTATTAAGAAGATGAACCCTATTCATATGGAACAAGCCCAAGGGGGCCACTGACTTGAAATTCAAGCTCCCCAGGAATATGGTGTTCATTAGGAGGTAAGAGAAGGTGAAGGGAAATACAAAAAACAGAATACAATACGGTATAGAATATCGGCCAAAGGCCGAGCACTAGGACCTTGAGACCATTCAGCGCTGAAACTGAAATTGAGAGTAAAAAGGTTTGAAAGGCGTAACAGAAGGAAAACCTCGCAGTTGCACTATGAATCAGTTGTTAGGAGACGGTGGAAAGTCAGATGGAAGAAAGAGAATATGAACGTAGGTACAGCAATAGGAATGAAAGGGGTTGCAGCCAGGGGTCAAGAGGACGCTACAATAACCAATTAAAGTAGTTAACCCCCTGTATTCGTGGTCTCACTATTCGCGAATTTTTCTGTGGAATGTATATACCCATTATTCGCGGAAAATTTGCCCATTCGCGGTATTTTTCACAGAGTATTCACTAATTACTGTATTTTCATATTTTCCTGACTAAATGCACTTTTTGTGATAAAACTACTATTAAAATACTCAGGTATAAGCATTTTTAGTTTTTTGTGTTTAAACTATCAAAATAAGCAGTTCTAGGTGTTTTTAGAGGGGTTTTAAGTATTCGCACATTTTAGCTATTCGTGGGGGGGGCGGGTACACATCCCCCACGAATACAGGGGGTTTACTGTACTTCAAAATATAAACAAGTGTAAGGAGGAACCACATCAGTTAATTCAAAAGACCACAGAACAACTCCACTAAGCAAATTCCACGAGCTTTTTGAAAACACTATGTAGCTTTCAAAATGTGGCATTACTTTTGCATTATTTTTGGTCTCATTTTCTGGTATACCGGTATATTTCATTTATTATCACTGAAGAAGATAGGGAGTCTCATTTTAAAGTAGATTATATCGTATTTCCTAAGATTTATTTCACTATGTTAATTATCATAGCCATATTTTGTGGGAAGAATTAGGCATTCTGAGAGATCTAAGAAACGCTTTGTCGAAAAACATACATCAGTGATAAGCGAGTGTATCACGTTATCTAAATTAAATAACTTTTGAATAACATCTAAATAATGAAAGAAAATCGGAAGAGTTAAAAAATACAAGATGTTCATTTATCATCTTCGTGTATAAATCTACATTCCATACAAATACAACTTTTAATAACATTTCACTGAAATAACTAATTACTTTCAAATGTGCAGCTTTTTCTTAAAGAATGCATTATGAAAACTGAATTTAAAGACAGAATACAGCACTGTCTTCGTGGACAGGATCAAAAATGGAAGGATAAGAGGAACTACTAAAGTCGTAGAACTATCAAGGATGGCCCAGAAAAGAAGACTGCAGTGGCATGGCCATGTGATGAGAAAGGAAGAGACATAAGTAGGGAGGAGAGTGATGCAGATGGAGGTGCCTGGTGGGAGAGCAAGGGGAAGACTGAAGGAAGGTGGGTGGATGTAGTTGTAGTTAGAGAAGATCTAAGAGACAAACAATTGTCAGAGGACGATGTGTTTGACCGAGCCAGGTGGAAGAGGAAAGGTGTCAGAAACATCGACCCCACATAGAGGTGGGAAAAGATGGTGAGAGAGAAGAAAAGATGAACAGTACTGTATTCCTACTGTATCAAAAAGTATCATTATAACTTACGTGATTTTCCCCTTATGCAGCAAAGTATAAGTCTAACTTTGGTCCCGAAGTCTTCTTCGCCTCTCTTAATGCCTTTTAATACAGCTTTAACGATGTCGTCGCTTTGTACATTTCCACTGCCATTCTGTATACCATTACCTGTAAGTAAGGTTACAAGTGAATACAGCATTTCACTGACAAGACTTTACCTGAAACTTTAATCTGCTGTTAGTCAATTTTATAATTAAATAATGAGCAACACTCATTTATCTTTCAGCTGCCTCTATTATCAACAATTTTTAGTCATAAGACCCCATCTGAGATAATTTAGATGAGGTTCAAGCATTATTTATACTGAAAGAGAGATGTTAGACTTGGACATCAAACAAAAGATAGATTTGGATTGAAGAGTACACACAAACAATTTGACAAATTTTTAACCATGCGACCCCATCTGAAATAATCTAGACGAAGTTCAAGCACCATTTATATTGAAAGAGAGATGTTACACTTGGACATCAAACAAAAGATAGATTTGGATGAAAGAGTACGGACACAAACAATTTGAAAAATTTTTAACCATGTGACTCCATCTAAGAAAATCCAAATTTAGTTCAAACATCATTTGTACTGAAAGACACGTACTGGACTTGGCAATAACACAAAAAGCAGATCTGGAAGGAAGAATACAGACACAAACAAGAACAAACTATATTTTTGAATCACTAAATCTGATTATATTACAAGTGCCTTATTTCAGTGCTCTTAACCTCAAAGTTGTTGACAGCACAGATGAAACAATTCGAGACTGAGAACCACAGTGTGAGGCTAAGTGGAAGAGGTATTGGGGGCAGTTGCATCTCAGGCAAAACCAACCACAAATGATGCAGGTGAAACAGGGAAAGACCACTGATAAAGAAAACGAGAGAAGAGAGTTGGTGAGAGAAACATATAGAAAATGGGAAACATGTTTGAGTTTACAGCCATATATGAAAAGAGTTACGCTAAGTTCTCATAAGATGGGAAGCCAGAACGTGAACAGTAAGTATGGCCAGACACTACCGATTGCCTCAGAGATTTCAAAAGCAACATCAAAAGATTCTCCTGAGTATACCAAAGAAAAGATGACACATTATCAGTTACTAAGAGAGACAGATATTATCTACAGGTATTATCCAGCCATGACATCACTTCCTAAAGTAAAATCAAAGAAGAGACTTTCCAATCACATTTCTGATTACACATCACTCAGCTAACCGCTGACGTGAATGGCAGTGAACTGAAGCAGCATCTACAAGTACCAGAAAGTGAAAAAAGGTAATTTTTCTATTTCTTACCATTAGAACTGGCCTCAGATGACCCATTTACACTTCCGTTAAGATGACCAGCATCCCCAGGCAACAGGAGATGAGGACAGAACCTGGCTTCGCAATATGCAACGCTCTGTTTGGCCTGATCTTCCACGAATTCGTAGGAAATGCGCTCTATGACATCTAAGTCACCTCTGCAAATAATAATAATAATAATAATAATAATAATAATAATAATAATAATAATAATAATAATAATAATAATAATAATAATGTTCTCAGTATAAAATTACCTCAAATTGCGCAGCTTTTCTATTTAATAGAACTGGTTTAAAAGAGTCTACTTCCTTCGAATAATAATAATAATAATAATAATAATAATACTTCATTGAATAAAATAGCAGTTTGTAAGCCGTTTTATTTAATGAAAGTATGCCTCAGAGCGGGTCTTCTTCAATAATAATAATAATAATAATAATAATAATAATAATAATAATAATAATAATAATAATAACTCATTATAATGATATTTCCATAAACCCCAACATAATATATGTAAGAGAGAGCAAAGCATAATAGTCGAACTATTTTCATGCTTTAAAGCAGTTTTGCACACTAACTCTGTATACTCCTGGACGAGGAAATGACACAGCTTTGCTTGGCATATCACGAAGAGCACAAGTACAAACTGGATTCTTAAATCATCCCACAACCTATTACCGTTTTAAAAGAAGAAGAAGATTGAAAAAAATTTTTTTTTATTATATCTCCTTCCATACTAATCATTGCAGATCGAAGTGGATATCTAATACAAAATCTTGATAAAGATAGAATGACATCGTGTGAAAAATATAAATATTAAAAGTGCATTCAGAACTATTAATTTTTGCAGTTATTCATATATTAATAGTAATTATTAGCATTTGTACGCACGTGTCAAACAATAGATCTTCATATAGGATACAATCATGATTTTCATTCGTTGTACATACACTGAAAAATATAAGTTATGCAGTTGGATATAATACTGAATTCAGTGCATCAGATGCCTAGACAATTTTTCCCTAAAGCTGTAACATGCAAATTAGCTTACCCAGCATAAAATATCATAACTAAGAGTTTTCAAACAAAACAATGGAAGAAAGGAAAGAAGTGTGACTTAAAAGACTTACATTAGACAGTCCAAAAAATAGCTGAAGCTTTTCAGGAAATAAGCTAAGTCTCTGGGTTCCTCCACCCTCAGAGCATCTTGGAAGTCCGACAAAGATCCGCTTCCCGGAAGTTTCATTCCCTTTTTCCTGGAAAAGAGAAAAATACTTTAGTCGGCGTTTCACAGGGTATACATTAGCATCTCTCTCTCTCTCTCTCTCTCTCTCTCTCTCTCTCTCTCTCCAGTGGGACGAATAGGTACATTCCCTAAAACCCAGGTCCCCTCTGGGTATTACTAAAGGGTGTCTGCAGCGTCCCTTAGAACCTTAGCTGCACCTCTCTAACTGTTACCTCTTGGTGCAACTGTGGGGTTTTCTCCCAGTTGCCCCTTTAGAGCCTTGTACTTCCTCTGTTTTATTATCTGGAACTATATTTTGCTGTCCACCCACTCTAACTCCTGAATGGCTAGAGGTACCCCAAAGCTTGTAACGCAAAGCACTGGGGTACCTCTAATTTTCACGATTCATTAATTCATTTCTAAACTCTAGTGTGCCTCTTTTCACTTGAGCAATGAACGCTGTACCTAGTTGCTGGTCGACTGTTGTGGGTTGCAGCTTTGGTATAGAGAGAAGAGAGAAAATAACACTAGACGTGCGTTCTCTGATCTGTCAAAATGTGTACCATCATAAGAAGAAGGCCTCGATGCCGTAATCCGCACTCCACTGGGTTGAAACCACCCATCAAATACGCAGCATCTCTCTCTCTCTCTCTCTCTCTCTCTCTCTCTCTCTCTCTCTCTCTCTCGTGCACACACAGCTACACACACATTCGTTTTCATCTTATATCTGAAAAGTGTTTCTTAGTCTCGCATCGTATCTTTCTGTCAAAAGAAAGAGCTCACTATTAACCAGCATACATGAGTCCAAATCGTAATCTAGACAACACACTTAGCGAATTATAAAACTAACTGACAGGAAAATCTTCAACAATCTAGTACGCCAGTTATTATTATACTGAACTCGATGATCATTAAGATAAACTCTGTGACAAATAGAGGATAGTAGTAGCAATGATTAAACCTTTAGACTAACCTACGCCTGACCAGAGCTATTTAATTTCTAATTTCTGCATTGTTGCGATGTCATTCACCACCGGAAGTCAGCTGTGAGGTCATACCAACTGGTCCCTTCGTTTTTCGCCGAGTAATTCTGGTCTCTCTTTTTGTCACCTTTTAATTGCTCACACCACTCTCTGGGACGTTTCTAAAACCTATCACCTTTTCCCTTCCTGGTCTTGCAAAGGTGACTCGTTGTTGACAATATTTCTGAACGAAACGTTCGTTCCAAATGATGGACCATTCGTCTACAAAGTTTTCGAAGTGTAGCTTATATCCTCTCTGGTATTTCCTTGTCAGAAGTTAGGAATTCGAAGAAGGTTCGTCTGGATTTCAACAGCCCAAATATTTCCTTCACAGCATAAGACTACTGAGGTTTTAGATAAATAGTTTCTCTTTAACAAGACGCTTAAAAATAATGTATCAGAATTTTCGTCCTGAAAGGTGGCACCCCAAATTATAGACCAATGAAACTGATCGATACGAAGGTCTGTAATACTTTTTCCACGCAACTGTAACCTTTATACGTAGAGGTTCAGGTGCAAAGCGAGTACATCTACAGATTGAATATTATGAAACACAATTACCTTCATTAAGCCTGCAAACAAAGTCTGTATGAGATATTCAATTGTTTAATTTTGTATCGACAATAAAATATGTTCCGTAGACATATTGAGCGTTACAGAATCCACAATAATTTTTTCTATAAGCAAACTAAACTGGAAGCAAGTTGTGATACATCGTTCTACTCTGTATACAGTTACTACAGTGGCATTCTAGCTGTCTTAGCAACAATGAACCTCTGTGTTTTATATGAGTCATATAATCATCTACAAGTCTACAGAGCTATCCGTTAACGCATGTTTATACAGTATACGTGATTGATAATATACATGCATGTATGCCAGTTATACAACATACATAAAACATACGTACATTTTTGGTAAAATCATACACTTGAGCAACTCAGCAATGCCTATTTGCCTTGCACGAGGCTGCTCGTCATTGCAAACTAATACATACACAAATACATTGCCAACTTATACATACATACATACACACACAAATTTTAGGTGAAATCATACCACTTCAAATTTAACAATGCCCAACCAAGGTTGCTCGTCATTGCCAATTTACCCCATTTGAGGCAACAATCAGCCACTCCTTCAAATTCTTCCAAGGAAGGTCTTCAACCTCAGGCAACCAAAGGGCGTCGGCAGCAGCTACTGGCTGGCGCTTAATCTGCATGAATAAATTCCTTCACGCTCACGCCCTTACTTTTGGGGCCAGATGTGGCACTACTGCTATCTCCGTTGGTACTACAGCCCGTGTCACGGATACCCCTTCTTCTACCAGGGCACCCCCTCCCCCCTACTAGCTGCAGAGGTCTGGGGCATCTGATATCTACCCCTCGGATGCACTGACTCTCTCTCTCTCTCTCTCTCTCTCTCTCTCTCTCTCTCTCTCTCTCTCTCTCTCTCTCTCTCTCCAAGTTTTCGTGGTACAGTGTTGACTGATTGTTTTATCAAACGAAGGTGTTTGAGACTTACAAGCCATTACATTTGGAGTGAGTTAGGGGAAACAGCTTATTGTTGGTGTGTATATATATATATATATATATATATATATATATATATATATATATATATATATATATATGTATGTATGTATCTATACACACACACATTATATACATCCACGAAGGAAAGAGAACACTGGAGTGCTGCGAGGCCTTTCGCCTGTCGTCCTTTACTTAGCAGACTGAAGAAACATAAAAGTAAGTTTACAAAGAAAGCTCATATAAATGGCAGACGGGGATTACAAAGGAAAAGCTCATATAAATGGTAGATGGGGATTACAGAGGAAAAAGTATGTACATGAAATCCAAGACAGCTGAAGAATTAGTAGAACTTCCAAAACAGGGTTAAATATTTAAGAGGTTTTACAAAGGATTAGGATCAACCGTTCAGAAGCAGGTTGATCCTAATCCTTTGTAAAACCTCTTAAACATTTAACCCTGTTTTGGCAGTTCTACTAATTCTCCAAATGTGTTGGATTTCAGGGACATATTTTTTCCTTTGTAATCCCCATCTGTCATTTATATGAGCTTTCTTTGTAAACTTACTTTTATATTTCTTCAGTCTGCTTAGTAAAGGACGACAGTCGAAAGGCCTCGCAGCACTCCAGTGTTTCTCTTTCCTTGGTGGATTTTGTCTTTATTTATACATTCATCACGTTCCATATTTTCGTGATCCAGTTTTATATATATATATATATATATATATATATATATATATATATATATATATATATATATATATATATATATATATATATATATATATATATATATATATATATATATATATATATATATATATATATATATATATATACTGTGTATATATATATACATAATTATATATATAATATAATATAAATACGTCTTAAACGCACTCTTTGACGATTTACATAGACAGCATTGGAATAACATTTTCCTCAGGAATAAAAAAAACATAATCTTAAAGTTACAATAAAAAAAATGTATTCCAGTGACTATCAATCAAAGCTAACACACTAATTTAAAAACTTACTTTGTAACAAAAATCTACACCCACTTACACACACACGATCCCACAAGAAGCTACCCCCAGATACTGGTAGTAATGACAGGTCATCAAATTTCCCCCTTTTTTTTATACAAAAATACATTTCGAGTAACGCTGTCTCAAAGATCTGTTATCACTGGGTGAAATGGATAGCAAGGGCGGCTGGTTCTTATGCACAGACGAGCGGGAGATGATACGGAATAGGATTAAGTACGAACTTTCAAAATGAATCTAGTTCTTTAGCGGACGAAGACACGTCTGCGTTATATATATATATATATATATATATATATATATATATATATATATATATATATATATATATATATATATATATATATATATGCATACATCATATATATGTATATATACATATACATACTGTATATGTATACATATATATGTATATATATACAATGTATTATTATATACATAAATATATATATACAAATTCTCCCAACACAGTTACAAGTCCCTCAGTTTGAATAAACCGATCAATCAACAGACTGTGTTAAGAAAACAGAGAGAGAGAGAGAGAGAGAGAGAGAGAGAGAGAGAGAGAGAGAGAGAGAGAGAGAGAGAGAGACCTTAAAGATAAATGCTAAAAAAAAAAAATGGCTCACACTCTATGAAAGCATAAATGGATGACAGCCTTGAGGTCCACATTCAAAGGTCATCTAACTAACGGGACCACATCGCACATTTAAGCACATCGCACAGTCGACCAAATCATACATTCGACAACATCATACATTCGATGACATCGCACACTCGACCACATTATACATTAGATGACATCGCATCATGCGTCATACATTCGACCACACCACACATTCGACCATATCACGTATTCGACTACATCACACATTCCACCAAACCACGACCACATCACGTATTCGACCACATCACGTATTCGACCACATCACGCATTCGACCACATCACATATTCGACCACATCACATCATATACATTCGACCACATCACATCATCATACATCCGACCACATCACACATTCGACCACATCACATCATCATACATTCGACCACATCACATCATCATACATTCGACCACATCACATCATCATACATTCGACCACATCACGTCATATACATTCGACCACATCACATCATACATTCGACCACATCACATCACATACATTCGACCACATCACATCATCATACATTCGACCACATCACATCATACCATATAAATTCGACCACATCACACCATATACATTCGACCACATCACATCATACACATTCGACCACGTCACATCACACATCGCTCCTCATCCAAAGAAGCAATCAGCAGAAACATACCCGACGCGAGGCGGCAATCACCCGCACATTCACGCAAATGAGATGGTCATGATGTTGGAAAAAGGTGAACGACAGAATAATGATATAACAACGTCTTCCTTGTTTTCAGTCCGTTACTCTGGTCATGTGCAATTATCCTGAAAGGTTTTTCACCTTCCATCTTTCATTCTTGGTGACGAATACTCTTGAGAATGTTGGGTCCCATATTTAAATAGTCAACAGTTTTTTTCAAGAGAAATTTTCTGAGTAAATAAGAAGGAATGTGTGTGTATATATATATATATATATATATATATATATATATATATATATATATATATATATATATATATATATACACACAGCATATATAAATATATATATATATATATATATATATATATATATATATATATATATATATATATATATATATATATATATATATATATATATATATATATATATATATATATATATATATATATATATATATATATATATATATATATATATATATATATATATGTATATATATATATATATATATATATATATATATATATCTATATATATATATATATATATATATATATATATATATATATATATATATATATATATATATATATATATATATATATATATATATGGGAATTTTATCAACTGGACTTATACTCTTCATCAACTGGATAAAAAAAATAAATATATATATATATATATATATATATATATATATATATATATATATATATGATTTTTTCAAGAGTAAACTTCCGCTGTTCATCAACTGAAAAACATATACCTCTAAAATAAAACAAAGAAAAAATGAATGAACTCAAAGTACAATCCAAAACACACTCTCTCTCTCTCTCTCTCACGTCTTGCGGTTTCAATAGGCTACCTTGAAGAGTAAATACCGTTGCCGTCCTAAGAGCAGTACCTTGCTTAACAAAAAAAGAAAATAAAAAAGAAAAAACGAAAAAAAGAAAATAGAGACACAAAACCTACAATCAGGAAATAGTGCGGAATCCGATTGGCAAGTCGCAACCTTTGGGGTACGAGGCCAATCACTCGTAGATACGAACTTTTTTTTCTTTCGTCGTTAGCAGCCAACGTCGTTGCGAAATTAGTGTCCTGGCGGAGGGAATGGAAAATCTCTCTCTCTCTCTCTCTCTCTCTCTCTCTCTCTCTCTCTCTCTCTCTCGAAGAAGAAGAAGAAGAAGAAGAAGAAGAAGAAGAAGAAGAAGAAAGAAGAAGAAGAAGAAAAAACAGCTTCAGATGATTTATTGATTTCTTAACAGAAGATTCTAGGAACTGATTGAGTTATTGACACAATGTATTTGCAGAGAGAGAGAGAGAGAGAGAGAGAGAGAGAGAGAGAGAGAGAGAGAGAGAGAGAGAGAGAGAGAGAGAGAGATTAAAAATAAGACTGATAATACTGTTCAAGTTAAAATGTGTGTATGAGAGAGAGAGAGAGAGAGAGAGAGAGAGAGAGAGAGAGAGAGAGAGAGAGAGAGAGAGAGAGAGAGACTTCAATTAGCTAACGTGAAAGGAAACTTACCTCATTATCTCCCATAATGTCTCGTGTCTGACGGTCCCATCTAGATGTATGTGTAATTGTACCTGCAAAAATAAATAAATAATAATAATAATAATAATAATAATAATAATAATAATAATAATAATAATAATAACAATAATAATAATAATACAATAAAATAAAATAAAATAATCGAATTACAATTTTGATTTAAAAATCTATTGCATTAAACAGATTTGAATATTTACTGATCGTGTTTTTATCAATATTAGTTTGGTTATTGAGAATATTTGCTAAACCTTGTACTTCTCATTCTTGCTTCTGTACAGAAAATCTGCAAAAAAATTTAAATACTATTTCTGGAAGAAACTATTAAGTTCTATTGAGTTCTGGGACCAATACTTCTACAGATAGTTATAAAAATCGTTCGTGCAACACACGGAGGGAAGTACGTGATAGTATCAGCTAGACTCCTGTGAACTGAACTGAACTGACTGTAGAATTTAGGCCAAAGGCCAAGCACTGGGAACCTATGAGGTCATTCAGCGCGGAAACGGAAAATGACAGTAAAAGGTTTGAAAGGTTTAACAGGAGGAAAACCTCAAAGCAGTTGCACTATGAATCAACTGTTAGTAGAGGGTGGAAAGCAAGATGGAAGAGAATATGAAAGGAGGTACAGTAAAAGGAACGAAAGGGGGTTGCAGCTAGGGGCCTACAGTGCACCGCATGAGGCGCACTGACGGCACTACTCCCCTACGGAGTCTACACTCCTGTGGAGATTTGTGGAGGATAAAGAACATGAATTCTCCTTTACTAAACTTTTTTCACTTCCCAAAAATAAAAATGTTCTAATGTTCAAAAGTTGGGAAAAATCACCATTGCAATAACTTCCTGTCGTCGGCTGGTTTAGGTTACGTCGGCCTTATGCCAGCACTAACCCATGCCCTTAAGCACCCCGTACGTGTGGTAAAATTTGATGACTAGGGGGAATTGGTGTGGACCACCGGATGCCCACAACCAACAGAAACCTTTCTGACCTTGATAAGAATCTTTCAATGTGTCAACCCCCGACCCACAGTGGCTGATAAGCATCTAGGTATTATTATCAGAATATTAAAAGGTACATCGTAATTCTTTTTATTCTTTATCTGAACATTATCATGCACAGCATGGGGATGAGAGGAAACACTTTCAACACACGAAGACCTTGGAATACATCTTGATAAGGAATCGTTTTCGAAATAGGTTTATCGTGAATGTTGTTTACAACTGTGTACAAGTACTTCAAGCGTAGATAATTGCAGTGTCGTTTGATTGCGTCTATATACACATACCATAAGTATGCATGCATTATTTTCAGTTTCATAATTACTTTTGAAACTCAAGTATTATGGAGATGATATATATATATATGTGTGTGTGTGTGTGTGTGTGTGTGTGTGTGTGTACGAAAAGTAAGTATACAGTTAATCAGTTTCTATATCCAAGAGTTAGAGTAGGCCTCAAAATTCCTTTTAGTCACCTTCACATTTTCTTCTGAACGTTCGAAATTTCAAATTATTTATCTGAGAAAGTTCACTCTGAAGAAAAATCTATCAATTTTACTTGTTATTATCCATATTAAACTTCATCCCACTATCATACATCAGTCAGAAAAACTTTCCATTGAAAATGGAAAAAAAATTCAATAAAAACATTCTCGAAATAATTTCGAATCTAATGTACCACCTCACCTTCAAAGGTTAATAACATAGCCGAGAGCCTTTGAACCCTTACGGGCATAAAGTGCCCAGACAGAAGAAAAAAAAACCCACTAGATAAAAACAGATACCCAACATTGAATCCCTGGCAAGGACAAAAAAAAATCAGAAAAACCTGTTTCTAAGGAGCCTTAAGAAGCCAGAGAATCCTGCAGGAGTCAGAGAGAGAGAGAGAGAGAGAGAGAGAGAGAGAGAGAGAGAGAGAGAGGGGGGGGGGCGGTTAAGCGCACTATAGTAATCCGTTCTGCCTTTTTGTGATAACAAAAACACACTTAAAATAAATACATCTATAAATTAATACATATATAACAACCGAGCTTTCTTGTGTGTGTCTGTGGGGAGAGAGAGAGAGAGAGAGAGAGAGAGAGAGAGAGAGAGAGAGAGAGAGAGAGAGAGAGAGAGAGAGGAAAACTAAAACTAAACACAAACTATACGAAAATACATTTATAAGGTACAGAGACTATTGGTCATACTGTCATTCCAGAATTATTAATGCACAAACAGCAACTGTGCTTTCATGAGAGAGAGAGAGAGAGAGAGAGAGAGAGAGAGAGAGAGAGAGAGAGAGAGAGAGAGAGAGAGAAACTTTACCATATGAATATTAACTAAGGACCACAATATCCTCGGCATTGTATTAAGATTCCATTTGGTATTCAGACTCGAAAAATTAATATAATTACTACGCTATAAATTTTGACTGCTAATCTAAATTTCATACATTAACAAGCAAAAAATGCGCCGAAGTTTCTTCGGCGCAATCGAGTTTTCTGTGCAGCCGCTACAGCGTGTAATAAAGGCCACCGGAAATAGATCTGTCTTTCGGTGGTCTCGGTATGATGTATGAGCCGCGGCCCATGAAACTTAACCATGGCTCGGTGGTGGCCTATCCTGTATCGTTGCCAGACGTACGATTACGGCTAACCTTAACCTTAAATAAAATAAAAACTACTGAGGCTAGAGGGCTGCAATTTGGTATGTTTGATGATTGGAGGGTGGATGATCAACATACCAATTCGCAGCCCTCTAGCCTCTGTAGTTTTTAAGATCTGAGGGCGGACAGAAAAGGGAGGACGGAATAAATTGCGGACGGACAGACAAAACCGGCACAACAATTTTCTTTTCAAAAACTAAAATGACGGACAAAATCATAAATCCCCTTACGAGCAGCTCACCAACAAGACGTGAACATATTATAACAGTCCCCTGTACTCTCTCGATTTGAAAATAGCGGGAGAAAAAAAATTGAACGCGGAATCGCGTTTTCTTGATAGTAAAATCACGTGTCAAGGGGTCAAGGACTGCTTTCAGAATAAAGTACAGAAGATAAGTTATCTTTTTTAAAAAATTAAGTCATCAATCTTGCACGAAAACACTCGTGGATAAACAACGACATAACTACAATAATCATCTTGAAAATATCTTATCAGGGAATAGCTCCTGTTAGCAACACAACCGGAGAATATAAGTACAGCATCGCCAAATTGATTAGGGTACCCAGATATTTAATTATCTACAATCGTAAAGTTAGCAAATATAAATGCAATCGATTCGTTATCAAGACAACACACTTATTAGTATTTGAGGCAGAACAAAATTATATAGGAGAAATATTAAAAAAGATAAATTCTTACAAATGTTTATTAACGCCTCGTCATCTCAGCGCCTGCGGGTATTTTTTTTTTTTTTTCAACTGATCAAGCACAGGAAAGATTATATTAAAGATGAATGTACTGCGTCTTAACCTGTGAATAAATTGTACGCACTTACACATAAATACATACATAATATATATAAAGTATATATATACATATATATATATTTATATATTTCTGAAATAACACATACCAAAGTAGAATTGTAAAAAAAATTGTCCAGATTTACTGTGGCTATTAATATCACAGACATATAAGGATTAAAGCAATGTAAGATGGAAGATCTCGGCTTCAACTCTATCAGAGAGAGAGAGAGAGAGAGAGAGAGAGAGAGAGAGAGAGAGAGAGAGAGAGAGAGAGGGGGGGTTAAGCGCACTATAGTAATCCGTTCTGCCTTTTGTGATAACAAAAACACACTTAAAATAAATACATCTATAAATTAATACATATATAACAACTGAGCTTTCTGTGTGTGTGTGGAGAGAGAGAGAGAGAGAGAGAGAGAGAGAGAGAGAGAGAGAGAGAGAGAGAGAGAGAGAGAGAGGCAGGACATCCGAGGGGTAGAGAGAGACCAGATGAGAGAGGCAGTACATCCTAGGGGTAGAGAGAGACCAGATGCCCTCGGCTGGTACAGGTGGGGCGGGGAGAGAGAGAGAGAGAGAGAGAGAGAGAGAGAGAGAGAGAGAGAGAGAGAGAGAGAGAGAGAGAGAGAGGCAGTACATCCTAGGGACAGAGAGAGACCAGATGCCCTCGGCTGGTATAGGGGGTCCGGAGAGAGAGAGAGAGAGAGAGAGAGAGAGAGAGAGAGAGAGAGAGAGAGAGAGAGAGAGAGAGGGGGGGCGGTTAAGCGCACTATAGTAATCCGTTCTGCCTTTTTGTGATAACAAAAACACACTTAAAATAAATACATCTATAAATTAATACATATATAACAACCGAGCTTTCTTGTGTGTGTCTGTGGAGAGAGAGAGAGAGAGAGAGAGAGAGAGAGAGAGAGAGAGAGAGAGGAAAACTAAAACTAAACACAAACTATACGAAAATACATTTATAAGGTACAGAGACTATTGGTCATACTGTCATTCCAGAATTATTAATGCACAAACAGCAACTGTGCTTTCATGAGAGAGAGAGAGAGAGAGAGAGAGAGAGAGAGAGAGAGAGAGAGAGAGAGAAACTTTACCATATGAATATTAACTAAGGACCACAATATCCTCGGCATTGTATTAAGATTCCATTTGGTATTCAGACTCGAAAAATTAATATAATTACTACGCTATAAATTTTGACTGCTAATCTAAATTTCATACATTAACAAGCAAAAAATGCGCCGAAGTTTCTTCGGCGCAATCGAGTTTTTTCTGTGCAGCCGCTACAGCGTGTAATAAAGGCCACCGGAAATAGATCTGTCTTTCGGTGGTCTCGGTATGATGTATGAGCCGCGGCCCATGAAACTTAACCATGGCTCGGTGGTGGCCTATCCTGTATCGTTGCCAGACGTACGATTACGGCTAACCTTAACCTTAAATAAAATAAAAACTACTGAGGCTAGAGGGCTGCAATTTGGTATGTTTGATGATTGGAGGGTGGATGATCAACATACCAATTCGCAGCCCTCTAGCCTCTGTAGTTTTTAAGATCTGAGGGCGGACAGAAAAGGGAGGACGGAATAAATTGCGGACGGACAGACAAAACCGGCACAACAATTTTCTTTTCAAAAAACTAAAATGACGGACAAAATCATAAATCCCCTTACGAGCAGCTCACCAACAAGACGTGAACATATTATAACAGTCCCCTGTACCTCTCTCGATTTGAAAATAGCGGGAAAAAAATTGGACGCGGAATCGCGTTTTTCTTGATAGTAAAATCACGTGTCAAGGGGTCAAGGACTGCTTTCAGAATAAAGTACAGAAGATAAGTTATCTTTTAAAAAATTAAGTCATCAATCTTGCACGAAAACACTCGTGGATAAACAACGACATAACTACAATAATCATCTTGAAAATATCTTATCAGGGAATAGCTCCTGTTACCAACACAACCGGAGAACATAAGTACAGCATCGCCAAATTGATTAGGGTACCCAGATATTTAATTATCTACAATCGTAAAGTTAGCAAATATAAATGCAATCGATTCGTTATCAAGACAACACACTTATTAGTATTTGAGGCAGAACAAAATTATATAGGAGAAATATTAAAAAAGATAAATTCTTACAAATGTTTATTAACGCCTCGTCATCTCAGCGCCTGCGGGTATTTTTTTTTTTTTTCAACTGATCAAGCACAGGAAAGATTATATTAAAGATGAATGTACTGCGTCTTAACCTGTGAATAAATTGTACGCACTTACACATAAATACATACATAATATATATAAAGTATATATATACATATATATATATTTATATATTTCGAAATAACACATACCAAAGTAGAATTGTAAAAAAAATTGTCCAGATTTACTGTTGCTATTAATATCACAGACATATAAGGATTAAAGCAATGTAAGATGGAAGATCTCGGCTTCAACTCTATCAGAGAGAGAGAGAGAGAGAGAGAGAGAGAGAGAGAGAGAGAGTTAAAATATTCCTGATAATGATGTTCAAGGAGAGAGAGAGAGAGAGAGAGAGAGAGAGAGAGAGAGAGAGAGAGAGAGAGAGTTAAAAGTTATTCCTAATAATGATGTTCAAGGGAGAGAGAGAGAGAGAGAGAGAGAGAGAGAGAGAGAGAGAGAGAGAGAGAGAGAGAGAGAGAGAGAGAGAGAGTTAAAAGTATTCCTAATAATGATGTTCAAAAGAGAGAGAGAGAGAGAGAGAGAGAGAGTTAAAAATATTCCTGATAATGATGTTCAAGGAGAGAGAGAGAGAGAGAGAGAGAGAGAGAGAGAGAGAGAGAGAGAGAGAGAGAGAGAGAGTTAAAAATATTCCTGATAATGATGTTCAAGGAGAGAGAGAGAGAGAGAGAGAGAGAGAGAGAGAGAGAGAGAGAGAGAGAGAGAGAGATTTAAAAATATTCCTGATAATGATGTTCAAGAGAGAGAGAGAGAGAGAGAGAGAGAGAGAGAGAGAGAGGCAGGGCTATGTTGGTTGACTGAGTATCATTATGAGAGAGGCGACGGCCGGTCATCTTCTGCCCAACCGCCCACGGCCTCTCTCTCTCTCTCTCTCTCTCTCTCTCAGATACCACAGAGCTTCTTCCTCCATCCCTGCCCACGCCCCCTGAGTCCATCCTCCTCCTCCTCCACTCGTCCCTGGCGTGCCCGGGGGCTAAATGCCCACTCGGGGAACTTCGACGGGGAAAGAATTTAATCATGCAATGCAAATGATTGAGAAAGGTTCGGTTATTTCTTTATTTGTTAATGTTACGGATTTTTAGTTAATATAGTCAAGGGCATTCTGAAATGACACGTAAATGTTTATAACAAAATTGGTTTTGACAGAGAAGGTTTAATCTAAAAGAGTTCTCTTTTTGTTTATATAATGCAGAACAACAAAAAGAGTTCTGTATGTTTATATATATATATATATATATACATACATACATAATATATATATATATATATATATACATAAATTTCTGACTCACATCGGGATCGAACCCCAGTCTGTACAATGAAAGGCCAGGGCGCTACCAAATGACCCAAACAGGTCATAAAAGAAGTAGAAGGAACCTACTAAGTAGTTCTGTACCTGATGTTTCCTGAGAGAGAGAGAGAGAGAGAGAGAGAGAGAGAGAGAGAGAGAGAGAGAGAGAGAGAGAGAGAGAGAGAGAGAAGTTTGCATGGCTTAGTAACAGGTTTCTGTTACCAAGGTCATATATATATATATATATATATATATATATATATATATATATATATATATATATATATATATATATAATTATATAAACTGATTTACATAGAAATTCATGTTTGAGACGTAACAGAAAATCTGCCAGTTGTTTGTACGTCTTTGTGATCAGAGAGTAACGAACAGGTACTGCTGATTCGTCGAACGCCATACGATCGCTGGGGTTTGGCGTGGGCGATTCAAATGAGTGCCACACATCGAAGACCCTTATTGGTTCCTTTCGATAATAAGAGACCAATCAGCTGAGGTCTATGACCTAAGCAAGTTCAGTCTGAAAAGTTAATCAAGATCAGTAAGGGTTTAGCGATCGACGGGTCGGGGTGCGTCTTTAAGACAGTGATAGGCGTGTCACCTCAAGAGTACCTTTCGACTGTAATTGCTTAATTAAGTAGCATAGTATTAGCAACAGGGCCCTGTGTAACCATTAAGTAAATACACATGTGTTAATTGTACTTTACGCATTTCATTTGCACTAGTAGAACCTATATATGACTGTGAACCAGGACATATACTGTATACATATAGATTACATAAATTGTCCCAATTAAACAAATGCTTGCGGATTGATAATGGTAATTTTACATCCTCGCAAACAACGTCGTGATTGATAGATTGACTTATAGTTACTAAATCTGGCGTCACAACATCTAAGTTATTGAAGCTGACTAACACCTTAGATATGTTGCTGTTGTACGG
Source organism: Macrobrachium rosenbergii (assembly GCF_040412425.1). NCBI lineage: Eukaryota > Metazoa > Arthropoda > Malacostraca > Decapoda > Palaemonidae > Macrobrachium > Macrobrachium rosenbergii. The sequence continues at coordinate 97,195,180 of NC_089781.1, forward strand.
ACGAGTTACAAGTCTTTCTGTTGATATAATTTTCTCAAGTTTTTATAAGCAAAAACATGAAAAATAATGAACTTATAATCAACTGGTCTTTTGAGTAGAAACAGATTCATTCTCTCTCTCTCTCTCTCTCTCTCTCTCTCAGCAAAGACTCCTGGTGCTTTCGGATTGTATACAGGCTGATTCTCTCTCTCTCTCTCTGCAAAGACTTCCGGTGTTTTCGGATTGTACACAGATTCATTCTCTCTCTCTCTCTCTCTCTCTCTCTCTCTCTCTCTCTCTCTCTCTCTCTCAGCAAAGACTCCTGGTGTTTTCAGATTGTATACAATTCGTTTTCTCTCTCTCTCTTATGCAAAGACCTCCAGGTGTTTTCCGATTGTATCAGATTCAGATTCTCTCTCTCTCTCTCTCTCTCTCTCTCTCTCTCTCTCTCTCTCTCTCTCTCTCTCTCTCCTACACCTGCAAATGGAGATGAATGGCTGTATGTGCCATCACCGTATTCTTATGTATATTATTCATAATCTTACTATTACTATTCGTATAAAACCTTAAGTAAGTTGATTTTCAAAAGTCTGAAGGTACATTCATTAGTGACTGAAATTCCTCTCTCTCTCTCTCTGTCTCACGAGTCTCACGAAACAGACAAAAAAAAAAAAACATATATATACTATGGAAAGGTTGCACAGACCAGTCGAGTGACATCACAGTTCTTTTCATAGCCCTGACCTAAGCGAGGAACAGCCCAGGCCAGCCAGCATTAAGGTGAAGGCGAGAGAGGTCCCCCGCCCCGCCCCCAACACACACCAGACTCGTCGAGTGATACGATAAGCAAGAGGTGAAACACTGCAGCTGAACTGGAAGATTTTGTTGTTGGGGAAATCGGTAAACAAGTAAACAAAACACTTGAGTGCTTGAGAAAAGCACTCAGATGTTATAGGGATTGAATTTGTAAAATTTAGCCAAAGGCCAAGCACTGGGTGACCTATTATTATGAGGTTATTTAGCACTGAAAGGGATATTGAGAGTAAAGAAGGTTTTAAAGGTGTAACAGGAGGAAAACCTCGCAGTTGCCAAAAGGTTTTCAGGAGAAGGTGGAAAGTAAGATAGGAGAAAGAGAATATGAACCGAGGTACAGTAAAAGGAACGAAAGGGGCTGCAGCTACGGGCCGAAGGGACGCTGCAAAGAATCTTAAGTAATGCCTACAGTGCACCTCATTAACCCCTACGGGTACAGCTGCTCTACGAAGAAGGAAGAAGGACAAACACTGAAAATATGAAGCTGTAATGGAAATCCTCAGTACCTAAGCCTTTCAATCTGAGGACGTTTGAAAGATATGCTCTTGAGACCACTTGTTAACAGAATTTAACAAATCAATCAATTGCAAACGTCTAACCCATTCTAACAACCTTGATGAAATCACTAACTAGAAATACTGTCTTCAAAAACCCGTCATTAGCTAATAATTACTATTTCAGACCAATCATCCGCTAAGATGATTCCTCATTAAGCTAAGGCCACTCTGAAACTCGTTACGCTCAAGATTCTAATATCCTTTATAAGAACTACCAATAAATTGCTACACAATTTCACAGACAAGTTCACCTAAAAAACAGAAAAAGTTATCCAGTTACATCCTAAGATGACAAGACGCAAATATTAACTTTTAGTTTTCTGTAAAAGAAAACTACTGTGCCGGCTTTGTCTATCCGTCCGCACTTTTTCTGTCCGCCCTCAGATCTTAAAAACTACTGAGGATAGAGGGTTGCAAACTGGTATGTTGATCATCCACCCTCCAATCATCAAACATACCAAATTGCAGCCCTCTAGCTTCAGTAGTTTTGATTTTATTTAAGGTTAAAGTTAGCCATAACCATGCGTCTGGCAACGATATAGGACAGGCCACCACCGGGCCGTGGTTAAAGTTTCATGGGCCGGTGCTTATTCAGCATGATACCGAGACCACCGAAAGATAGATCTATTTTCGGTGGCCTTGACTATACGCTGTACACACTCGATTGCGCCTAAGAGATTTCGGCGCATTTTTTCCCCTTTTCTTTTTACCAAGTTAAAAGCTTCGTCAACTTTGTAAACAAATACAGAACAACGACGGAGCGGGAGCAGGGACACTGACACTCCAGAACTCGTGAAACTTGATATCTTTCTACAGATATAAGGAGTAAATACTAGAAGCAGTGGCGATTCTAGGGGGCCAGGGGGCCATGGCCCCAGTTTTTTGGCTGGCCCCAGCTTGGCCCCCAGTTTTTGTTTCCATATCCTAATTCTAAATAAGCTTAGTTTAGGCATATATAATAATATAATATAATATATAATATAAATATATACCTTATAAATTATACAGTATACTATATATACACTCAAATATCCCATCCTATCACAATAACTAGACGTAATCACAAAAAAAAAAAATGGTAACGTTGCTAGATTAAAATTATTGGAATTTTTTTTACACCTCCGTCCTCCTCGCCCGCTTGTGTGTGTGTGACGCGAATCAGACGCGTATGTTTCACGTCCATGTATGATGTGATGATGTGATCAGTACATGTAGTCTGTTTCTGTGAGACTGTGAGCCGGTCAAGTCAGTTTTACCCGATTAGTGTCTTATTGAGTGTCTAAAGCATAATTATTTGTGCATAAGTGCATTTGAGCATAAGTGGTATTCATTATTTCGTCTCATACAAAGTGGGAGTAGACTAGTGGCTATGAGATATTCGATCTTTATGTACAGTATGTGGGTGTTTCACATAAGAAGCGGATACGAAAATAGAGTAAAAAAATAATTATACGAAATCTTAGAAAAGAATGAGAAGAATCTGACAGGCGGGTGTAAAGTAGCAAACAATGTACACTAATTTTTTTGTTATATGATGTAGGTCTATATCCCAACTCAAGTTTTAACCCTTCAACCCAGTGTTAACCTTTTCACAAACAGATCTGACAAAAGCCAAATATAAATATTGTCGTTAGCCATATTTGAAAGAAAATAACTAAATAGGCCAAAATACAAGTAGCTGGTGAGTCGGTGACAATTAACCCCATTTTATTTTTACATAGAAAACACTTCCTATAATAATAAAAATCGTCTAATTGTATCATAATTTTTGTGATTCGTGAATGTTGGCAGTGATAGTGTAGGCCTATATGTGCATATATTTATTATACTGTATACATGTTATACACACACACACACACACACACACACACACACACACACACACACACACACACATATATATATATGTGTGCGTGGGTGTGGTGTGTGTGTGTGTGTGTGTGTGTGTGTGTGTATGTGTGTGTGTGACAGTGTGTGTGTGCGTGCTGTCATCATCTTCCAGTCGGTAGTCGGCAAAACCGCAAATTTTATCACATTTTTCTGTGGTGACAGGTGTGTTGTGTTAATTGTGAATTACGTGTGATTATTTAATTTAATTTTTTTTTCAGAACTTACTATCACAGATAATTTTATTGTACTATAGACAATCATGGATAAATTTGTAATTAAAAAACGCAGTGAATGTGATGCACCATTGACAGTAAACCTTGAATCTGATAAACCTGCTAAGAAGTCAGAGGGAGACTGTGATCGTGAAAGTATTGGCAATCCTGCAAGATCAAGTTCACATGATCATCCAACAAAGAAACAGAAAAAGGAAGATTCTGCACCAGCTGACATTTCTCAATCTGCTTCTGAGAATCCTATTCAGGTACGCTTAAAAGAGTATCCAAGGCATAGTGAAGGAAAGTCTCATGCTCTGTCTTTTGTGGGGGCTTGGTTCGACAAATATGAATGGGCTGAATATTCTAAAGAACGAGATGCAATGTTCTGTTTTGCATGCAGGCACTTTGCTCCACCAACATATGGCAATGCAGATGAAGCATTCATAAAGAGTGGCTTTAGACGATGGAAGAAAGCACATGGAAAAGATGGTGCCATCGAAAAGCACATTTCCTCACAGTGCCACAAAACTTCTTGTATTGCATGGGCGGACTATCAACGAAATAAAGCTGATAAAACATCAATTGCTCAGTGTATAAGTGAGGCATACCAGAAGAAAGTTCGTGAAAATCGTCATTACATAAAGACATTAGGTGAAATAATCCTGTTGACTGTAACACAAGACATTTTGCAGAGAGGACATAGAGAAGGTGATGATGAACTGAATCCAGGAAATGTTCGTAAGATTCTCAGATTCACTGCTAAACGTGATCCTATTATAGCTGATAGAGTAGAAAGTGGTCCAAAAATGAAAAATACACTTGTTCTGCAATACAGAATGAGATGATTGACACACTTGCATGTATGGTGAAGGAAGAAATTGCAGAAAAAGTTAGGTCATGTCATTACTTTTCTGTCAAGCTGATGAAGCCAAGGATGTTAGTAAGGCAGAGCAGTTGGCATTAGTTATTAGATTTTATGATGAAATAGCAAATTGTATTCAGGAGTGCTTCATTTCTTTCACTCAGATGGACTTGTTGGATGCTGCCTCTATCACAGATATTATTTTGAAGAGTTTGGATAAACTGGGGTTGGATTACAAATCTTCTCTTGTAGGATTAGGATTTGATGGGGCATCAGTGATGAGTGGAGGGATTAGTGGTGTTCAGAAACGAATTCGTGATAAAGCTCCTTTTGCATATTATATACACTGCTATGGACACAGGCTCAATTTAGTGTTGATAAATGTTGCAAAGTATGTACCCCAAGCTGCTGAATTCTTTAGTTTGCTTGAAGAACTCTATATCTTTGCTAGTAACTCGGTAGTTCATGAGAAATTCATTTTGATACAGCGTGAAATGTTGCCTGAAGAACAAGTACGAGAACTGCAGCATCTCAGTGACACAAGGTGGTGGTGTCGGGCCACTTCGTGTGAAAATGCTCTACTCCGTCTGGAATGCATAATGAGACTTTTGAAGGAAATTTCTGAAGATGACATTGGTGCCCGAGCTGTATCCGCTCGCGGTTTGCTTGCCCAGATTGATGCAGAGTTTGTTTACTTATTGCAATTTTTCACAGATATTCTTGGAAAAGTTAATAAAGTGTCTACACAGCTACAGGATAAACAAGCAGACCTAGGAAAAGCAGCAAATCTAATTTCGTCACTCCATGAACATTTAGTTAATGTACGCAACTCTGACTTGAATGACCATTACTCTGAGAAGGTTAATGAACTCTGCAGGAAATGCTGCATTACACCAACAACAACAAGAAAACGGGTAAAGAAACCTCGTAAGCTTGATGGATTTATCGTGTTTGAAACAAGTGGTCAAGGATCTTCTGTTCCATGTCATGTGCAACACATCAGGATTTTCTATGAAGTCCTAGACTGCTTAATTAGTGAATTAGACCGTCGTTTCTCCAAAGAGTCAAATGCAATTTTCTGTGGTATTTCAGCTCTCTGTCCTGGAGGACAGACATTCTTGTTAGAAGAAGACTTGAAGGCATATGCAATGGCATACTCGGTCAGTCAAAATGATTTACAATATGAGATCCCTCTGGTGAAGAAATTACTCACGAAAGAGCCAATACAGCCTACATCCATTACACAATTCCTGTCATTCCTTAGTCCTTATAAGGCTGCATTTGACTGTTTGTACAAACTATTGTTAATATCTGTCACTCTTCCTGTTACCAGTGCTTCTTGTGAGAGAAGTTTTTCAAAAATGAAATTAGTGAAAACATTTCTCAGAAATTCCATGACCAGTGCTAGATTGAGTAATATCGCATTACTGTCCATTGAAAGTGCACGTGCCGAGGGAATTGATTTAGACTGTTTTGTTGATGAATTTGATAGCCGGCATGATAATCGTAGAATTAAGCTGCACTAAATATACGTACTATACTCTACTTCACCTCAGGAAAGGGAAACTCGCCCTGTTGGCAACACTGCATTACTTCATGCATGCTTGCATGGGGTTTTAATATCAACATAATATTTACATTACATTCATAACTCATGATTCATTTTTGTTTTGAAGATAGTTTTATGAATTTTTGAAGTATGCTACTTAGGTTTGTCCTTTCAACATAATTATGTAGAAAGTAAAAGTGGTTGCCTAGCAACGGGTGTTACCAGCAGGGTGATTTTCACTTTCCTGAGGTGAACTCTACTCGACTTCTTCTTATATGAAAATCATGTCATTCCCACAGCATGCCATTGCATGATTGCTCATGCCTTGTGTCTCAGTATTTTTTATCTAGATTACATACGTTGCACGAGGTCATAGTTTTATTGTTGATATAGTCATATAGGCCAATAGCGATATAGTCACTCATAACATTTTGTGGACCTATTATGCTGTACATAAGTGCTATGCAATTATAGGTGCAGTCACGTTAAAAAGTCTGACCAAGGGTCAGGTTGTCAATCCGAAGAACTTAGTAAAATCAAACACCAAAATAATTTCCTTTATTTGTAGTTTATAATGAAAAATGGTTAATTATAAGGATTCACAGATGATTTATAGTAATAAAAAGTACTGAAATGTCAAGCAAATCACTGTTTGTTAAGTGACACGCCTACAGTTTGCCAATGGAGATTTTCTCTGCTATTTCATTATTGTGTATGAAGGGCAGTCGAAACTCTTATCCCGGACTTACAAACATTATTAAATTTTACAAGACAATTGTCAATTGGCCATATTATTTAACTACTGCATACCGGTATCAAAACAGACATCTATCCCACCTATATAGTTTCCCTCATATCGAAAATTCAAGGAATACATGCTATATTCAGGTGTCCAACTGTACATTGAAGAAACATTGCCATATTTTTGCGATTTTGTTAAAAATATATTGCAAGAAATACATATATATTTTTTTTAAAATAATACGAATAACCTCCATTATCATAATGTTTGTGTAGGCATACATGTATATGTTTTACAAATGCAAGTTATGAAAGTAATGAGGTGTTATTATTGTCATTTGTTATTTCATTAATGACATAATATTGTCTTCAGAGTGCCATGAAAATGCACATAGAACATCTACTTTTCAAAAAATTTTCCGGACCCCCCAGCTGCTTGGGCTCGCTTCGCTCGCCACCTAGCCACCAACGATAAATGCCCCCCCAAAATTTATATTGGCCCTGAAGTGGCCCCCCCACTTTCAGAGTCCTAGAATCGCCACTGCTCGCAATAAGATTAGTGTCTTGGGTGCTACATGTGTCGCAGAATGAGGATATCAGGATATATATAATTATATAATCACACACACTCGTGGTCCAGTGGATAAGACGATCGTCTCCCCAACGATAGGTCTAAGGTTCCCCAGTTAAATCATGCCCCTGTTGGCCTAAATAGTAAATTACGTATCCGGTAGTCAGATGACTGTGGTGAGTATCAACCAAGGATGAGAAAGCATTGTAAATTAAGAGAATCAAGGAGCCTTAATACTTCATGGTTGAAAGAAATATATTGAAGGCCTAACAAAGAACAAAATGTCTTGAAAGAATTTGTTCCCTAAAGATATCGACCGAATTTGGCGCAAATCGAGACAGTGCTATAAAAGTTTGTTTTCAGTTAGGCCTATGTCGAACGAACATCAACCTTCACATTCACAGAAGCTTAGTAACATGGGCTGGCGGCCACAGATTAACCAAGATGCTGAACATGAGCGCCCAACTCGAAGGCATGACATCACTCTCCAAGCCCAGAAGCTGTGATATGACTGGAGACTCGATCCAAAACAGCTGCATAATCGCAGCCGAAATCCATTTCCGGCCTTTTTACGCCCGGGGCCAAGCCAATATCCTCCCACCTCCTCCATCCCCACCAACATCCCTCCCTGGGCCTCAATTCACTTGAACGAAAATAAGGATGTGCAGTTCCTCCTCACTTGTGTGTGGGATTAAATGCCCAGTATCTGAATGCCAGTTTATGGTTATAGGAAGTCTCCTTAATAAGCAATGATTGAGTTATAGTAAAATGGCGTTACTGTTCAAATTATTATCCACAATATTTAAACTTAGTTCGTTGGTTTAGTTAAGCATGGTTTTGGCGAGCAATGGCTTTGCCCTACGTGTGGGAAGGTGTTGCAGGGTATGAAAGGTCTGATTTGGACCTCTCAGTCAAGCAACAAATGAGAGAGAGAGAGAGAGAGAGAGAGAGAGAGAGAGAGAGAGTTGGGGAGGGTACCCTGACAAATTACTTGTCTTATACGGTACCTAGGCCTATAATATAAAAAGGGGAGACAAGCTACATTTGGCGTAAACGTGAGATTGAAGGATTTTGCACAAATATGATTAACGAATAAAGCTGTACATTGACGAAGTGTATAACTGCACACACATATATACGCCCATACATACATGCGCACACACATGCGAGGGCTAGGAAATGTTTTGTTTCTGTAACATCTAAAACTAGTGAAGAATTTTCATACGTACGTACTGGAAAGTTGACAGTGAAATTATACAAGCGAAAACAACATATTATAAGGACAAACCGCAAGAACTTTTTAAGACAGTCTAAAGTCTAAACGGATTTAAATTATTGTTTACAAAATTACGGTAACGATAAAGCAATCAGTATATATCGTTGTCATACTAAGTGAATAGGCAATAGCCTACTTTTCTTAACAATCAAATTCCATGTGGATATCCACCACACATGCGTTAGAAAATCCACAGTCTTTAGCAATGGATTAATAACACCGAGTTTAGACTCAAGTTTAGCCGAATACAGGAATAAAATCTGTCTTTTCAGCAGTTGACATACCAACTCTCTCTCTCTCTCTCTCTCTCTCTCACCAAATAACATTTAATCATACAGTAAAATCATAAACCGAAATGACAACACGAAATCTATTTCGGACAATGCCCTGGTCACAAATATCTCGATGATAGAGGTATACAAGAAACATCTTCTATCGGTCTGGCAAATTTCAGAACCGGCTCCATTAGACGTAAAACCCCCCTAGGGTAGGGGCTTCCCAAATAGAGGTGACACCCAGAAAGCGCTACGTCACTATGTCAAAGGTTGGGGTCGTCATTTTTCAAATTTTTTTAAAAGACAATTTCACCTCTGTGAAATAACGAATAGGTTATTTACAACAGGTAATATTCCTTCGTGTCTACTTTTTCTTTTGTTTGTTAGTGTTGAAATTACCAGAATGTTTACAAATAAAAAAAAAAAGTTACTGATATTGCATTTAAATGCTGTTAGCAATATCATAAAATTCATTTGTTGTCTGCAAATAACGGTATTTTCACAGCCATTAGTCACAAAATCCATCTGATCATGAGTATTATAGGGCAATTATTTCGATTATTCCTCACCTAAACACACCCAACTTATTACCAAAAACAATTTCATCAAGAGGAAAAACATTTTAAAGTCTCTGTTGAAGTGATATTATAAAGAAATCGAACTAGTCGCTTACATAATAAAGGCTGAAAACCTCGTTAACACAGACACAACCTTTGCCACGTCTGAGCTAATTAACGTTTATCTTGCCGTCTGCCCACAACTATCTACAGATACCTACTATATATCATGTTATTATCGGGAACTAAACTTCAGCTGAGCGAAGTTTAGTCATTTTTACAGCGATATACGGCCAGCGTCACTGGGGCAACTTCTTCAGGTTGAAATTCAAAACTAAGAAAAAAAAAAATAGTAAATACATGCGCCTGCCCGTAGCTATTTGAAACACTAACCACTATTAATCATGTTATTACCAAGAGCTGAACTTCACCTAGGCGAAGTTTAAAGCGAGTTTGGAAGCGAGATGGGGCCAGCATCACTGAGGCAACTTCATCAGCGAGAAGTTCAAAACTAAGCAAAAAAAAAAAATCGTAAACATATCCGACTGCCCGTAGCTATCTGAAAAACTTAACTATCAGTCATGTTATTACCAAGAACTAAACTTCAACTTGGCGAAGTTGAAAGCGAGATGGGGCCAGCGTCACTGAGGTAACTTCATCAGCAAGAAGTTCAAAACTAAGCAAAAGAGAAATAAACGTCATTAAATACATAAAGTATATACGACGCCGCTCGTGACACAGACCACTGCCAGGCAAAAACATCCGCTAATCAGACACCTTGGGGGAGACTTACCCTGCATTTGGGCTTGTGTTTGAGCGGCTCCATTATGACATCCATCATGCTTCCTTCACTGTTCTTTCAACCAGACTGGTGCACAGACTCAAACTAGACACATCCAGACTTTGGCCCAACAGCTGAGCATCTCCCTCAATCGCGACGCCCAGACTTACAGGGTCTGTGGTCGTTATGCTCAGTCCGGGGCCCCCGAGTTTATCAGTCATTCGGCGCTTGTTGCGTGGCCCCGCAGTTTCGTGTGTTGGGCGGGAACGCTTAAATTAATTGTGGCCACTAATAATTTTGTTTGTGGTTCTCTCTCTCTCTCTCTCTCTCGGCTACATTAATTCATATTCACATTCCAACTCACAGTTAAAGACACTCGTAATTAAAAGCTTATTTATTTGCACTCAAACTTGACTTCAAAAATTTTACATGTCTATTAATAATCATTTTGCATTGTGATAAAAATAAATTTGAATTTATTATTATAAGATATACGCAGTACACTTCATAAAAACAAAAGGAATAAGTACTTAATGTTTTCCTTTCAAGTACAGTATATAGGCTATTACAGATTTCTCTTAACATACTTCCATGATGTCTTTTAAGTGTTCTTTTAGAGCTGTCAGTAAAAATCAGCAGTTAGTACCCTCAAAGTTTCTATCTTGCCACTGATTGGCCGATACATCTGAATAACAACCTCTGAAGGGTGGTAAGCTGCAAAGTTAATGTTGATGGAGTCATATCAAGTGAATGTGCAGTAAATATAGGGGGATGCTACAGGAAGTCACCTTTTTTTTTTACATGGAAAAGAAGGGTTTAGAGTGAGATACTGGTCTAGGACAGCTGCCCAGGTTGTGTGAGGTATAACTGAATGATGGAAAGATTCTGAAGGAAGTAGACTTATAATATGCAATCGATGCTCTCTCAATCAGCAAAACTCCACAAGATTTACATGGCTTATTAGAATGCAACATTAATCTTCAGATGGGACAAATTAACTCTAAGGAAGACAATAATGAGAACAAAGTATGTGCAAAGGAATGAAATAACACTTGGAAAATGGATTAATAAGGTTAAGCAACGATGATACCCAGTATAGAAAGGACCACTCGAGTTAGAATTTTTTGAAAGACTTAAAATGGCAAATCAAACACTTACATTTGGAAATATTAGTCTAGTACTGTCTATATGGCTATAAGTACATGAATTACTGTATGACAGTGAAACTATGGTCTCAAGGCCTTCTCATTTACAGAATAAATCTACAGGAAGAATACTAGGAGCCAGATTGCAGGACATAGTAAGGAATGATATCACAAAATAGAATAGATACTGTACTGAATTTTGGCCAAAGGCCAAGCACAGGGACCTATGAGGTAATTCAGCGCTGAAAAGGAAATGTAGTAGAAAGGTTTGAAAAGTGTAACAGGAGGAAAACCTCGAAGTTGCACTATGAAACCATTGTTAGGAGAGGATGGACAGCAAGACAGAAGAAAGAGAATATGAATGGAGGTACAGTAATAGGAATTAAAGGGTTCCCAGCTAGGGGCCAAAGGGATGCTGCAAAGAACCTTAAGTAATGCCTACAGTGCACCATGTGACGTGTGCTAACAGCACTAACCCCTTAGATGAGAACTATGAAAAGGGAAGCTGGAGACAAGTGTGGATTTGTGTAGATGAAAGCACAATAAACAAGAGTGGCAGAATTTCTGATTGTTCTCAGGAAATTCTTGACTTTTTGAATGAATGACAGAATGATGACAATTAGGCTGCACAATGGTTCACCTCCCAATATCCTATACTGTATTCGATTTCTCTAAGTAAATTCAATGCATTTTTACATTTTTTTCATATTTCCAATACAACATTCCAACTGGGGTGGGTGTGGATGATTAAGCCCAGAAATGTTATATTTTGACTTAAGGGTATGAGATAGCATTTCAGCTGTAATTTAATTCCATAATTGTTTCTCAATTAAGAGGCTGAAATTTCAGATTGCTAATGTTGCTTTTGAAGTTGTACTTTACTAGCTGTAATACTATCAGAGTGGACATCACCTATTGCATAGTCTTTCAGCATCAGAAATTTACTTATCACAAATACACTATACAGTAAATGCAATGTACAGTACACACATACTATAGAACTGTAACTTGGATATGAATCCTATCCAATATGCAAGAAGCATTCATAAGATATGTACATAGTTGAAAAGGCTACAAATTAAACAAGTATCTACTTTGTGAATTTAATAATAAAATTTCACTAATGAAAATGCATAGTGAACAATACACTGATCAAAATTATAATGTACTTCCATTGATAACAAATGACTATAAAAGAGAATTGAAAAAAAGCTTACAATCACAAGCCGCAAAGATGAAATGGTTTAATGTAATTAAAATCATATTACAGGCGTAATAGTGAAATAGTGAAATTCATGCTTATAATTTTACAGTTCTGGCAAAAAGACATGAAATTTTTTTTGGTAGATAAAATCACATTTTTTTGTTATTTTTTTTTCTAGAATATGATTATCTATGATTAGCCAGGAGGAGAAAGAAAGCAATCCAAAGAACAATTATTACCCCTGAAAAATCAGGTAACCGACAATCACATCCTATCATTCTTAAAGAAAATAATCTGTGGTCCCTTACTGTTTTTTCGTGTTGCTTTTACGGTCGGGATTACTTTTCACCCTCCTGACCTGGGCAGGCGTGTATGGGAAAGCCATAGTACTTTTCTTCTTTTTCTTTACCTTTTTGCCTGCCTCATTTTCCTTATCTGTCACTATTTCATTTCTCCTTCCACTTTCTTCTGGATTATTCGTATCTCCATCACCAGTGTCAATGAAAAATCCAGGTTTGAAATCTGTTTCTTTCTTCTCACTGCTTTCTCTGACTCTCTTTGGCCGACTAGACGTCTTACTCTCCGGGATGAAAGCGCTCTCTTCACAGACGCTCTCACGATTGCCTTCCGTGTCCAAGAAAAATTCAAAACTGACGTCCTCTGCTTTCCTCTTCTTCCCGTTCTCTTGGTCTTCTCTTTCCTGGGTAAGTGCACTGGTTTCATCACTTGATCTTTTAGTTCTGTTTGGAGAAGACCTTACTTCTGAAGACTCAAAACGAATTATATCTTCTGTATGGCTTACTTCGCTGTTCTTCACAGTGGAAACACTTTCTTCTGTGACACCTGCATTTTCATTACCGTCTGCGTAAATACCGAAGTTGAACTTGAAACCTACTGGTTTTTCCGCTACGCTTTCACTTTTTTCCTCCGGCTCTTTAGATGGTCTCTTTATAGCCTTCTTGTTATTTTCGATTTGAGGCATTCTTACATCTGAAGCTGAAAAACAAATTATATCTTCCCCTAAGTCTAAACTCTCAGCCTTTTTGGTCTCTGGAATGAAAACGCGTTTACTTTTATCCGATCGTTTCAGGTGATAAGACTTTATCTCCTCTGGTGTTAGCTTATACTTAGGAGCAATACCCTCTTGAGCAGCAAGCTTCACACCATTCTCTCTGATATCAATCACATCAGTAAAATCAGCAGAAACCTCAACAGGTATTGGAGTTTTTGCCTTGTTCTCTCTGAAGTCGTCATTAAGTATCAATTTGTCAGGATCTATTCTCACAGTCTTCTCACTAACACCCTCATCTGTAGGATGACTCGGCTTCAAGTGAGTCTCACCTATGTCTTGAAGTGTCTTCTGCATACAACAGTATAGTGGAAAGAACCTGCTAGATGTTTCTTGCGCAGACGACTTCAGTCCGAGAACCATAACATTGTGCTTAATACCAAGTGTATCTTCCGTTTTCAGTGAATCATCCAACCCACTAAGAGGCACAAGTGGGATATTTTTACTCAGGCAACCTGGAACGAATGTTTCACCTAAGAAAGTTGGAGTGACATCTTTCTTCAAGAGGATCGCAGCTATTTTATTTTGTTCTAATGCTCTCATGACAGAATTATAGCCAAAAATGAGGTGAGAACGTCCTTCCTGTACAACTTTGTATCTTTCAGCCGAGTCGGGATCGCCAAGCAATTTCTCGAGCGCATCCTTTTTGTACTTCTGACAGTACTGAGTCCGCTTCTTACCTTTCAATTTGTAAATCTCCTTCCAAGGAGGAGCAAGGAAGGGTAAGCTGAGGTTAGAACAACACTGTTCCAACTGCAACTTAATTTCCTTCTCTGACTCTTCCCCAATTACTGGCCACTTTATAGTAAATGGATTATCCAAGGTGGTTTTCACAACTATCTTCGGCTTCTTTGATCCACTTTCTTTCTTCTTGTTCAATTTCAACTCCACTGTCTTCCTGTTTCTCTTTGATGCCATCTTTAGAAAAAAATACAAAGGAATGTAAACTAATGACAACTACATATACTGTATACAAAAAATAATTTGCAATAAAAACTACTGAGAAGTAAAATGACACAGCTTATCGTCTTTAAATAATGAGAATGAAGCACAGTGGCATACATCTACAAAAATCTAGATATGAACTCATATAAAAACTATGCAAACATTAACAACTTAAAAGTTCGATGTACAGTTACAGACACTACTCATCCATATCCAACACACCAAAGAAAGCCAACATTGTTTTTGTGTAATGAGGCAAATAAACATACGAGGAATAAGTAATGAGACCAAAGATAGTAAGAAAGAATGTATGCATTGCTAGCTTCTCTGCTGGTTCTAACATGTATATAGCAGTGTTGAGTTCATACTGGCGGTACAGATGGGAGATCTTCTTTCCTACAGAAAACATTGTGAGCAATGAGCACCAAGCAAAATGGCTATGCTAATCTACAGACAAATAAAATTGACAAATATGCTATAAAACAATTGACAAAGATGCTACAAAACGATAAGTGGAAAACTCTTTAAAGGCACCAACCATCTATTTTCAGCTGAAGTTTACAAACATGTAAGATGCGATACCAGGTCTTACAACAGCCTTACTGCTGGGCTTTTGGTTCCCCTTCAGGCTCTGGTATGTGAGGTATGTCAATATTCAGTTTCTTTATAGCTTTTTTAACACACTGTTGATATTGCTTGTACAGAGGTTCGCATGTATCATCATCCGTCTGGCCCTGCAAAAACTTCTCGCTGAACCACTGATTAAAGCAAGAATCATAAAGCCTCTTGAGTTCCTGACAATCTTTACTTACACTGTTCATTAGACAACAAGATGTTCAGTAACAAGATATTATATGTACAGTACATGAAATTTTTAAGTAAATCTTGCTCCTCAAGTGGCCTTGTTCTTTCGCCTGCCCGATTCACTGATAAAGAGTCCTGTCAGTAGGTAAACTGAAGTGACCAGTTCTCCAAGGATGGCACCAATACAACAGGTCAGTGGCCAAACCTGATTGAAAAGAAATGAGTGAATTAATATTTTAACCAAACTTTAGTGTTGAAAATACAGTATTATGTATCTTGCAAAACGTAGAAATAACAAGACTGCTTCTAAAAGGAAAAAAGTTTAATCCAAGGCTGCTGAAACATGTGAACTTGTTTTGCACTGGCAATACAATCACCACAACTGACAATCTCAGGTTTCTGTAAGAAATGCATCTGGTAACCAAATATTTGTGAAGATAGGTTAAGATAACAAGTGGATACATTAGGAATTAAAATACAATATTACTGTTCCACAATTTCTACTTGTTCATGCAGCAAAACATTATCACGAGTTGTTACCCATCTCTGCTTCCTATTATGTTTGTACGAGTCATTAGACTTTGCCAGTATAGCATGACACTAATAACTAGCATTCAAAGACAAGTACTTTTAGCATACTATGATGGTATTCACAAAACTAAAAAAACTGCTTTACTTAAAACTCAAATCATTTTTTAAAAGTAATTCAATTAGTAAAATAATTAGAATGATGAAGACACCTGTTACATCCTAACACATGATAAAAAGGGTTTCATATACACAAAATAAAAAGGGTTTCATATGCAAAGAACTCTTTTAATCATTTCACAGATGCAAATCTATTACCTTGTGCTCAACGTCTAAAAACCAATGCAAAATTTTGTACCAACTCAAGGAATCACTATGCAACGTATCACATGCAATGGAAAGTCAGTTCCTCAGGAACAATGTTTTCATTTCATTACTAAGTTTGCAGTCTAAAATGGACAATCATAATTAGAACAATAGACCCTGTTACCATTCAAGGTGAGAAACTTACACATCAGATGTGGTAATCAACTCAACAAATCCTCTTCTATAATATGAAGCTCTGATCTCAGATTCTTGAGTTTGCACCTAATTAGTGAGATGGGAGGGGGAACTTCAACATATGGCAATGGTTCATGTTTACAAAAGAACAATTATGTGTACATAATGTAACAAACCACTGCTTTGGGCAAGAAGGGAACTGAAGATAAGATCTTTCTAAAAAGAGATGACATTATCTAGTAAAGGACAGTGCAATGAACATTACTTAGTGATAAGAAAAACAATGCCTTAGTTAGCAGATTCCTCATATGGTAAAAGAGAGGAGTGGATATTGTTCCATGTTCTTCCATCCCTACACTGTGAGGTTTGCTTTCTCAATTTGAACACCTACTAAACAGGGAGCTATAGGGTAGCAGTCCCCTTTATTTAGTGAAGCTCCAAAGAGGTCTAGTAAGTTGTTTCAAGATAAATGAAAACCTACTGACATAATAACCCTTTCGATAAAATTCCTGTTTCAGCCTCCCTCATGCTTCACCCAAAAATTCCTCATTCTGCAAAAAACCTTAAAACTAGCCTTATATGTCCAATACTGCCCCGTAAAGGATACTGCAAGTTTTTAGCTATAGGTTATTTGGCACTGTATCCTACTGGTTCCTGAATTAGGCTAGCATCATAAAACTGTCCAAAATGCCTGCTGAACATGGAAGATATATTTTTTCTATGTCCATACCACTTTCTCATGTGGTTGTTAGATTCCCATTCTTTGGTTAACATGACTGCAACACACGTCTTTATTGTCGACCTTACCGCGCAACGACTCCTCGCTGCTGGGAGAAAGGGGCACTGGTGACTGGTACAATACATGTACACACGCTACGGGGGTCTAAGCGATGACAGGCAGGGCAGCCGATCGAGACTACAAAGTCTACCCCAAAGCCAAATCAAAGTCCTTCAAAAGAAGGCATCGTGCTTACCCCACACAAATGGGAAAAAAAGCACGTTAAAAGAAGACGACGACAGCTGCAACAGCAGTAGGCTTGGTGACAGACGACAAACAGGCACCCATTATAATACTGTACCTACATCAACCACGAAAGGTTGTCCTTGTAAAACGAACATATATTGTCAACTCCTGATGCAGGTCTCCAAGAGTTGCAAACCAGCTGGAGAGATGAATTCATTCTTTATCTTCCTCTTGGAAAAAGCTCACATCCAAAAGTCCACAAGTGTTATATCTTCCAGACAATGTCAAGATACCCCTCTGAACTGTTTCCTTAAAATGTAATACTAATAACAGGCTGATTTCATCATCTTTAGCAATCAAGTTATACTATTCATCTGCAGTCCTTTGAGTATCACTCAAGTGTCAAGAAATCTTTTCATCTATTCTCCCTTTAGTTCTTGGTGTTATCTATACTTTTCTGTAGGACATACATTCATTATGTTTCAACTACCCTTATTGCAATCAAACATACATCATCATGACAAGATATCACTGTTCTATCTGTTCCAATTTCACACCACGTGAAGTGCTGTAGGGGGATTCTGTGTTTTGTAGATACCATCACTAGTTACTTGTCCTTGTCTTAGTTTAAAATGATTCACTAGTTTAAAGAGCTACTGATTTCACCTAATTTGGGTGTCTTACCCTTAAATACTTCAGACAGTCTAATACAGTACACAGACTGTGTATATTTACTTACTCTGGTTATGGACAGATATGTATTGTAATAGTAAAAACAGGTTTGTTTCTATATATTAATGCATTTCAATATTACAGGTAATATTCACCACAGTTTGGTGTCCTCCCAAGAAAAGTTAACCCACCTGCCAAGGTGTGTCCCAGTCAAGAGGAATTGGCAGCGCACCTAACCATGCACCTAAGAAGACGGCAATGCACTGCAAGTCAAGTTCTTCTTCCCAGTTCAACCTACATGCAAAGAATATAAAGAACAAGGTTAGACAGAGCAACATAAAACAAAATACTGGGTGGTAAAACAAGTCTGACAAAGTTATCCTTCTCACTTCGTGAATAGTGTGGACAAATATCTGATTAGGACAATGCAAATGGCATTATTAAAAAAAACTATTACAGGTTGACCATCACTAATCCGGCAATCAGTAGTCCGGAACAACCAGTAATCCGGCACAAATTTTGGCTAGAGTAATTTCCAATGTTTCCGCATTAATTTTCAAATTTCCCGGGTCGCTGCGCTAACTCGCTTGCCGGCCGCTTCGATTTCGTGGCGCAGTGTGCTGCATCAACAAACTGGTAGCCTAGCCTACATTATACTGAACTCTATTCACATATTAACAATATTATACAAACATCAACATAACAAATGTGCATCTTTTTCATGGATCTTTTAAAAAGTTATGCTTTACTACAGCATTTCCAATTGTATTATAAATTGCGATCAATGTTTTGTTTTGGGAATAGGTATCGCGGTGTTTATTTTGCAGCATTTAACTAAGTTCAAAGCGCTTTTCTTGCTTCTAGTTAGCGTAAATTAATATGGATACTTTATTTATTTGGGGCGAGGATATTTTTCGTTATACGAAGTGTTTTTAAGTTGAAATATAACTTAAATGTCTCGTTGTGAAACTAATTTAGCTATTTTTTTCGTTAATATATGGCGTTCTCGGGAATCGCGGCTGGCGTTTGGGGAATGTTTGTTTTGTGTGAAATAAATCAAGATTCCGTTCGCTATTTTCTCTTGATTTCATCATAATACGAGCTTTACGTATTTATCTTTTATCTGCGTGAAAACAGTAGTAATTTGTATTCTTTCAAGCCCAGTAGTTTTGATTAAAATACATTCTCTCCAGTTTTATTTACGATCGAGTTTCATCCATGTTGCCGATGCATGATAATTTATAGTCATTGGCAGCTTTAACATTGTTTTCTCAGCTTCAGCTACAACTTGCAGCTTAAAGTTACGGTAGCAGTATATTTCCCTGCCGATCTTTTCTCCAAATAAGGGTATACTGTAAAAAATATATCAGTCCTATTGTACAGTACTTGACGTCATTTGTAACATAACTACAGTAATTGTGTATTACAGTACGATGGTTGAAATACAAGAACAACAGTCTGTACGCATTTACGCAGGAGTATAACGTTACTAACAATACTTTTATCATTCTCTTTTACATTTTTAACTAGCAGATGGAATAAAGAGATGGAGGAAAAGAAGTTGGTCTATTGTAAGTTGGTCTCTCTCGCTGCCTGCGCCTGCGTGAAATCTAAAAATATTTTTTCCTAAATATTTCCGTATCGGTATTAATTATTGTTAACCCCATTAAACTCGAAATATCGTAAGTCGAATTATCATAACTCGAGCACTACCTGTATTTGATAATTGTCTTTTCTTTATTTACCAACTTGTACCGATTTATGGGATACTTTAATTCTAAGATGAAGTGCTTAGCTACTGGGTTTCGTGTATTCTAGCCTAACAAATGGCTAATCCGGCACCCTCCAGGTCCCAATGATGCCGGATTAGTCATGGTCAACCTGTACCTGTGCAAGAAATAAAAGGTAGAAGAAAAATGAAAGTGCAACAGATTTTCTCAGTTCAAACCAAATTTATAACCATAAATACTCTAACAGGATTTACACAATATATAAAACTAGAACTTCCAGCATTTTTCTTTGATATATCAACTAATATGACTTTTGAATGCAATTGTTCACAATTCTGCATTTTTGCTAAAGACTTTAAGGAAAGCAGAGACTTGATATATACCAGTTAAACATAATAACAATTGTGTAGCATACCTTTCGAGAAGAATATGAAAAGCCCTGGGTCCCAGAGTAATTAATGGTCTGATGAGTGCCAGTGATGCAACTAAAATGCTAAACGTCAAGGTTTCTTCCACGTTTCTGGAAAAAAAATCCAATTAATCAAAGTAAAACACAACAGTACTGCAAAAGTGCGAGTCACTTAACATACATGTTCAAGACAGTGTGGAGTTATTACATCACTTTTTATCAGGTGAACACCATAATTATTATACAAACGAAGCCTATAATGAATACTGTACCAACACTCCTGAAGTACTGAGCAAATGGCCAGGATTCTGTACAACGTTTCATAAAATCTTACATAATGGTACATTTTAATACAAAATACACAGTAATATGAAACATATACTTGACGTTATGACTATGGCCATGCTTTTCATTCGTTGACTTGGACTGCTGACATGTCAATATCAGTTTTGTTCACGTCGCCAATCATTATTCTTTTTTTTGGAAAAAAGCACTGTAGACAATGTAATACTGTACTGTATTACAGTCCATACCATGGGATAAATACTGAAATCACAAGAGAAAAGGAAGAAACAAGGATAAATGTCGAAGGCATAACAACTTCAGAAGCCAAGACAGCATGATGTTACCTGCTTGATGGACATACTACATGGAATACCTGAACCATCAAGTTTTCACCTCAGGGGAGCAACCCAAATGGACACCTAGTTAGACGAGTTGCTCTCCTCTTGGAGTGTGTTACAAGAGCTGTTAACTGCAGGATTAGGCAATAGTAAATTGATGCATTAAACAAATAATAAGCCTTGAGTAAGCCTGGGCCCCAGCCCTAAAATAACCCAAAAATGAAGTGAATTCATGAGGATAAAAATGCAGGTATGAGATGCAGCATCGTTATCGATATTCAAGCAATTTTCATGCATGAAATAAAAGTACATTGGAAAAGTGATACTGCATCAAAAATAGCCTAAAGTGAATACATTACAGAATGCACTGAAAATCAAAACATCCACATAAGACTAAGCTACATTTCTTTGTTATACCAATGCACTCATGTACAATCCAGTAACTCTAATCTTACTTTGTACTATGATTTACAATCAATTTCTTTTGATAATTTTCTAACTTTTTTCTTTACTAATGTATTCTGAATTTTTAATGTTTTAAGTTTTTTCTTTTCCAAAACTTCCCGTAAATCATAGCGTAAAATCAGGATCACCCACATTTAATTCCTCAGTTTTAATAATCTCCAAGTCATCATCAGTTAAAATGACACCACCTATTACACTGCCAGAAAGGCCTGGCTGAGGTAATATGTTCAATGCAGTTTTAGCTTGCTGCTTCTTCTCTTCATATATTTCCTTATAAATAGCAAACACAGCATGAGCATCCCTCTCTACCTTTGAAAAATGTTCACTATTGGGTCCATCTCTTTTGCAATTCTAAGCAAATTGTCTAGGACTGCAAAAAAATGTCGCTAGTCCTAACAAAGTCAACTGCTTTTGTACCCAATTTCCTTCCTCGTTTTTTATTGTAACTTTGCAGTGATTGTTGCTGCCCTGACAGGGATAAACCTCTGAGCTTGGTCCTCAAGCTACTTGGATAACAATTTCTCTATGTCAGCAATAGAACCCCTCTCACTTTTTCATTATTATTGTAGCCTTTAAAGGTGCAGTGCCCTTTGACGCTTGGGGAACCTTCTATTCCAAATCTCTGAGCAAAGAAGTGTTCTTGCCTGACTTACCATCGCCAATTCCATGTCCTCTTTCCTTCAGATGGACTTCTGATGGTAACTTCTCCCTTCTTGGACTAATCTACTTTCTCCTCCCAATAGCGATACAGTCTACCGTAAGATGAATAGGTTTGTGACTGCTTTTACAATAACGCAAATTTTTATGCAAACCCATTTACTGTAAACATCAGTGCCTTCCACCCTTTCCAAATTTCTTAGATGCAGATTAGCAGAGTAGTATGTGGATCATCAGTAAGTACCTCAAAAATAGAGAGTTGCCAAGCATGTGTTGTGGAACCATTTTTCTTGAAACTTTCTAATTTGTGCAATTGGATGTATCCCATCCACATAGTTGAAGGTTATTTTATGATGAATGGGTTCATGTTAACCTTATTGTAATAACCACCTTTCCTGATTCACTGACAATTCTAGTTAATTAATTAATTATCTAACTGTTTGCGATTCTGATGCCAACAAATGACATTACCTACTGAAAATTTTTGTTTGTCTTGAACTCTTCATTTCAACTTTTTAGTCTTGTAATTTTTCGAAGCCTGTCAAAATAAAGCAAAATTACACAGGACTTGTCACAACAAACTTTGGGAACGCTAGAATCACAAGAGTTAATGAATTATCTAAATTCTTTGCTCATTCAAATTTTCATTTCCTTTAAAACAGTACATTCAAAGTCAACTAATATACTCACTCAATTAAATATGCTCCATACAGGACAGTTATGATGTGGATGGCACAAATACTGCATAAACTAAGGACAATTATCAAAAAGCCATCAGCAACCTGAAAATAAAGTTGGACACAAAATTATACGAACACTTCACATAAAAAAATTAGCATAACCTTTTAGAAGCAATAAGTTTGCTAACATAAGGACAGAGACAAGTATTTAAATATTTAACATAGCCTCGGCTACAGTTAAAGGCTCATAGAGAAATTACAATATTTTGAGGTCGAATGCTGAGTGAGAGGTCATGACTTACTGGGGGGGGGGGGAGCCCCTCTGGCCAGGTTAGGGTACAGAGCCAAAGGCTAGGTTAGGTTAAGGTACGTCTGGTTTAGTCACATTCCCTCTGAAATACCGACAGTAGCCCTTACCTCTCACTCTGCATTCATTCCCAATATTGTAAGTTGTCTAAAAACATTTATAATATAAATATCAGCCACATCATTTCAGAAAGTCACAAGGATAGAGGTGCCTCAAAAACTTATTACTGCACTCCATCAGTGGATAAGCATTAACACAATAAAAAAGTGGGTAGAATCCCTTCTCTAATCTAACTTTGAATTGGTCATTAGGGCAGTGCTCTAAAATGAAGCTAACATACATAAGAAGACATTCTCACAATGGTTGTGGGACCATTCTAGCTCTATTTTCCATTCGTTAAATCTAGTTTAGTTACTATACCAATAAACAGTTTCCAGCAGCCCGCGTTATATCTTTGAATATCTTAACTGTTCCTATCTACTGATCTCTTGACTGACCCTTTTCTAAGATACATATTGAGGGGTCGTAGCCTCCTTTAATTTCCAGTGTCTGACTGGGTAACAGCCTCGAGGCAGCCACAACTGGACAGCTTACGTAAAGTCAGCACTTTCTTGAATGACAGTATTGTACTCCTTCCTTCATCGCTAAATATTTAATGTTTCCTGGTTACTGTACTTTCTCGGTTGTCAACTGATGACTTGTAGATCATTCTACACAATAATAATAATCTGTTTTGCTCTAAAACTTGGATATTCTGCCGAGCAGGGGTAATGATAAAAAATAAATAACAATCCACTAATAAACACTGAATTACATTGCCCATCATATAGATGGGGGCCAAATGCATATACAAACAGGCATAAAAATCACCAAATTTATATAAATGTAGCTGAATGGTTATGTTTAAATTATGGAAAATATAGTTTCATTTGATAAACTGTATGCAAGTAAAATTAAAACTCAGTAAAACTGCAGACTGATGACATATCCTGAAAAGGTCAAAAGAGGCTAATGCCCCTGAAACATCCCCCCAACCCCCAGAAACAAGACGTTGTGCATAGCATGAACATGTATACAACTATTTTGCAGTATAATCCTCAATTATGTTTGTCTTAATTTATTTCTCAGGCATTTCAGTCACCTAAAGTGATTTGCATCTTGACCAGACTATGCCTATCTGATGGGACGAACAATATAATGTTAGCAGAATATTAGTAACACCTTTTGTTTATGCGTCCACTTATGTTTGACTTTTGTTTATAATATTTACTCTTTTTTTTGAGTCTTAACGCTCATCCCTGAAGGGCTGGTACTGAACACATTGCCTATTTTGCTCATAAACTGATAGTCCGACCTACTGAACCAAAGGGGCATAAGAGTAGGCTTCAGTTTTACCCAGGATAATCCTAATCCTAAGCCTAGCCTATAGGCCTAGCTTCAGTTAACACAGCATTTTGAAAACAAAAACCTAACCTAGGTTAGGTAGTAATATTACGCTTATCCCAAAGTACCTTTGCATTTTTGGCTGGTTTAAAGGGAAATCACAACTTAAATCAGGTTAAGCCTGAGTTAATGAACAAATGTTGGTCCACATAGGCCTACGAACTTGGGTAAATGTCAAAGATTTCATAATAACAGTATGTTAGGATGATAAGCTATTGTGACACAGGATTGTCCTACTGTAAGCCTACTAAATAGCCTAATACTCTATTAAGAGTACAATTTGACCGCTGAAACCTACCAAAAGAATATGTTAATATATTCTAGAAACAAATCTAAGCCTAATCGATAGCCGAAGCCTACCATTAGATTGGCTATTCTGGAATGAAATGAAGCCTAGGCCTACTGATGACCTTCCAAATTTTACATATATAAAAACCTAGTAATTTTTTCCCATTATTTTACCTTTGACGACTTATTCTTCGTCTTGACCTTCCCCAGGGCAGTGCTAGGCCTATAGTTACCTACGGAAGTGGCATAGTAGGCCTACCTAAGGCCTTTAGATGAGATACCTAATTTTGCATTTATACAGAATATATAATGATTTCACATTTCACCTTCGACGACTTCAGCGACATCCTATGCCTACCAAAATGACATTTTCTCGACAGGAATGGCGTCTAGGCCTATCGCTACTGACGAAGGGGGCTCTAAACCTACCTAAGCTTAACTAGGGCTACTGACGACCTTCCCGATTGTAAATAACATATTCTATTAAATTTCAACATTATTTTACCTTCGACGGCTTCTGCGACATCCTATGCCCCCCGAAATGACATTTTCTCGAAGGAAATGAAGCCTAGGCCTATTGCTACTGACGAAGGGGGCCTTAAGCTACTGACGAAATTCCAACTTGTAAAGAACATAAAAAAAACCTATTAAATTTCCACATTATTTCACCTTCGACGACTTATTCTTCGTCTTGACCCTCCCCAGGGAGGAGGAGCCGCCGTCAGCTGC
Source organism: Macrobrachium rosenbergii (assembly GCF_040412425.1). Lineage (NCBI taxonomy): Eukaryota > Metazoa > Arthropoda > Malacostraca > Decapoda > Palaemonidae > Macrobrachium > Macrobrachium rosenbergii. The sequence continues at coordinate 97,220,409 of NC_089781.1, forward strand.
TGCTGCTGCCGCCGCGGAGGAAGAGGAAGAGGAGGAGGAGGAGGAGGAGGCCCTCGTCGAGCACACCTTCAGGAGGAACTCGACGGCGACGACGGAGAGGCTGTAGAAGCGCAGCGCCGGTAGACAGTCGCCCAGGCGGTAGTTAGAATAGACCAAGAAGCATAAGACGGATAAATCGAGGACTAGAGAGAGGACGAACTTGGAATAGCGAGGGAAATTCCACCAGGAAGATGACGACAGTCCTCCTCGTGATGCTATCATGGCCTGCCTCTGTAATTTGGGCGCGTTCTGTTGAGACCACTTTCTTTCGTTTACCTTTTGGCGTTGACGGGCGTGTTCGGTTGGGTTGCTGTCTTTTTTTTCTTCTTTCCTTTTATTGTTTTATCTGTTTCGTTGACGTTATAACAAAGATTAAAAGCAAATTATCAAATATATATATTATATTTGTGATCACTGGTTGACCGCGTGATGTATAAAGATAAGCGAGGTAAGTGTTCGATTAGGTTCGGTGTTTTTGGGGTTTCCTCTTCTTTTTCATTTTTTTTTGACGGAAAGGTGAATTATTTATATATATAGCCTCATGATCTCTATATATTAATTGTATTTTTACGCTGGATCATTCAGGTAAATTGATCTCTGCTTGATCGTGTGATGTATAAAGGTAAAGTATGTCACAGCGTTCGATTGGGTTGGTATTTTGGTTCCTCTTCTACTTTTTTTATTCGATTTTGTCGACGTTATGACAAAATGTAAAACCAAATCCTCTCTTATATGAACATTGTATCTTTAAATTGGACCACTCAGGTAAATTGATCGTTAATTGATGTATGATGTATAAAGTGGTATGGCAGTTGGTACGATCGAACTCGGTTAATTGGCCTTAAGTGATTTAATTACAGACTATCCCTATCCTACTGTATCTCTGTAGGAATAACCACAGAATAAATGAATGATTTATGGTTAGTACAGAAAGCTACAAAGGTAGGGCAATATATTCGACAGTATGTATTCTAAATACAATGGCAGACATTGAGAATGTTAGTGTGAAAAATACTTCACTGCTAAAATCAATTTTATTAGCAAAGGATATATAGATTCGCAAAAATCATGACCACAGTTTACATTTTTAGACATTTATTTAAACATTGTACAGTACATCCGAAAATGATGACCATCCTGAATAATGTAGACTAGCATTCTTCCAGGTAGACTAATCAATTAGACCGGTAAATTCATCTACTGGTGTGGCATTCTGCTAAGCTAAGATCTGTAAGGGAACCTCAGGTAATATCCAAAGATATGACGCCGAGATATTCAAGGTGCTATATTTTCTGGATTTCAGAAAGGCACAGAGGCAAATGTCCTCATCAACACCAATCTTCTCACTTACAAAGAAGTACTGTATTCATGGACTTCCCCACTTAGATTAACACACGCCCAGTATTTCTGAGAATACTGGGATTTTGTAGGGTACAGCGTATAGCTTTTAAATGGCGGCTGTGAAAATGGCTATGTTCTCGGCTTTTGTGAAAGACATTAAATCATATTGCGCTTTTAACTTAATAAGCATGCTTCGCATCAGCAATCAGACTGGCGAGTTCTTTCTATGTTGATTATTTTTCTCCATACACTGATCACCAGAGAGGCCATTGAAGGATTCATGATATGTTTTCACACGTCCCACGGGTTCCTTACTTTTATTCTACCTCCTCTTTCCCGTCCCTTTTACTAAGCCCTGTACTTATCAAGTGTTGCTGATATTATGTGGAATTCTTCAGCCAACATTAAATGAAAGAGTTAGCCCAGAAGCAGCTGGGGCAACCCCTCCTTGTCACTGTCTTCTTACTAGCAGCTCATGGAATGGAAAGGTATAAAAAATTTAAGGCCAAGGCCAAGCACTGGGATCTACAATTAACGTGGTTAGTGGAGGCAGCATACGGGCACTAGGGAAACATTTCACTCTCACGTCAAATATAGCCCTTTATACAGTAGAAGTTAGGAATATATCATTTAGGCCAAAAGCCAAGGGCTGGGACCTACGAGGTCATTCAGCAATGAAATGGTAATTGACAGTGAGAATATGAATTGGGGTACAGTAAAAAGAATGGAAGAGGTTGCAAATATTGCCACTTATACAAATTTTCTCTATATTATTTAAATAGGAGGAATTAGACATACAAATTCCTGTTTCAAGGACAGGTATTCTATCCATCAAGCCTAGTGTGGAGCCATGTACTTGTACAGATTGTATGTCACCTGTTGCAAGATAGTCAGATTACCAAGTACCCCATGGCTTGTTGATCACCCTAAAGTTTCTGGGACTTTATAACCAGGGGGTCAGTGAGTAAATCTGTTTCATTACTGTGTACCTTCCAGAAAAAACATATACATACATAAAAAAACACGGCAATGTGTAGTTACTTGAAAACATGTAACATATCTTGAAAACAGAAAACCATTTTACTGTGATTAGAAGTTTTAAATCACAACTGCGTAAAATTAACGAGAACAAAGTCTGGTCCATTGGTCGATTAAACCTGTCTGGTTAACAGTTATAACACTACTGAGAAAATATAAGTACAAGGATCTCAATATCTTACAATTTAAAAGAAATTTTGCTGGTATGATTCATTGGTACTTTTGTTGTAAGATTTTGGATGTGCTTTGTAAATTTACTATATATGTATATAGTTATTGCAGCAAAATTTAGTCAGATGTACAATAAAAAAAAAAAAGCTAGGTATATGTTGTTTGATGCAGTGGGACTCAAGTTTGATTTAAAATGCATAAATTATCTCTCATGTGACTTTCTACATGTAAGAATACTTACAGACTTTAAGATGATCTTCCCACTGGTGATGCAAGCTCATGGTTTTTAAATCAATCAAATTTCACAGGAGAGTTTTTATTTAATCTTTGTAGCATCTCATCAGCCTCAGCTGAAGAACTGTTCATTATTTACTTTCTTCCGATACAACCTTTGTTCTCATTCCAACTAGCTGCAAACTCCTTCAACTTTGTCTTACCCAATTACCAACACTCCTTTGGGCCAGGACAAAACTGTAACAGCTCTAATTGATAATATCCAGGCATTTGTATAACAGGCATTTGTAGTGTAAAACTACATAAAGGCATTTGTGACAAAGTTTATACTGAATTAAGTCTCATGATGAAGAAAATACAAAATGGGGAGTAAATAAGAGTAAAACTCTATAACAACACCCAGGCACTGGCTGTCAACAGCTAATATACTTTAGATGAAGACCAATATAAATGAAAAAATTAAAATAATATGGCACCATCAAAAACAAATAACTGATACTATATCAGTAACATCTAAGCATATTTTTTTAAGAAAGAAGAGCAAAAGCAATGACTATAAATAATTGGTTTTTTTTTTCAAGTCAGTAGCAACCACTGAACTGCACGTATTTTTGGTAACAACACTGTATAATGAAAAATTATGGATCCTTATGATAGATTACCAAGGATATTCAGTGCAATATCAATTCTACCAGCTGCACTTGACCAATACAACACAGAACTCATTGAAAACATTAATACAACTGAGTACTTCCTTCATTCTCTCATGAAGTATTGCATCATAACAGTACGCGTTCTACAAAAAGCTCGACAAGGTAATGATACATGCTTTTCCATTGCAATAATAAAATTGCTGATGTTCTGAAAATCTGTTCTGGTAAGTTCATTTCCTCTGCCAATTTTTGCAAGAACTTTCTCATATTTACGCTCTGCATCAGTAACTTCGTCCACTGTGGACCAAAATTTCTTGACTGTAGAATCCTTCTGTGATGCAGAAGTTTTGGCATACTGAATATTGCATTGCATACACGCAGGCTGAAAATCTATTTCAACGACAGGATCTGAACACTTGACGCATTTCATTTTCATTTCCTCTGGAAGTTCAGCTTCAGTAGGCCAGTTTTCCAAACAGGCCTGGCAAGAGCACTTGATTCCACGGGCCTGTAGAAATGCTTTCCTCGCTGACAGTGGCAAATGTTGGTATCCTTCAGAATACAGTAGAGATACCTCTGAACCTTTGGGAATGGACATGACAGACCTTACCACTCTCACAGAACCAATGTTGTAGTGAGCAGCATTTGGATTGCATGCGTGCCTTATCAGCCAAACTGAAGGAAACAGGGCTGATCCAATACCTTGATTATCTGTCTTGTTGGTCTGGGTACATAACTGGAAGGAAAATAAAATATATTACATGCTGAAAATACTGAGAATGGGAATGGATTAACAAATAAAGACAAATGTAAATAAACTATGGAATGACTGTTGAAGCATAAACAAACAAAACATACATTTACCAAAAGACAATATTATGCTGTACATTAATCAATTACGAATGATGGACAAATAAACCTTGAGATGTTGAGGAAATAATGAATACATGTAAACTTAGTCTTATTAAGGACCAGGTAATTGTCTAAACTTTAAGTTCAACAGAGTACGGAGTGAGTACATGGCTCCTAAATTCCTCCTGCCACTTGTAGTAAATTTTTAAGGTTACTTAGAAGGCACTGTGATGGACATGGAAGGAATCGTGACTAGTAACACGTGCCTCCTGCTCTCTACATTTGCAGTACAGTGCATCATTAGCATGCATGTGGGTTATTCATCAAATAACTCAGTCACACAAGTGTGAGCATTCAATGATGGGATATTACAGTATTTTGTGCCATTCTTTAAAGAAAGGTAAACTCACAATTTCACAATGGTTTCATTCTGTTGCTGTACATTCAATACATCAAAAGCCTGTTATTTACTAAAAAAATATTCTTTGAGAAAAAATTTTTTATTGCAATTCTAAAGCACTTCTAGTCCCTGAAAACCATAAATTTTTAAGTGGCACATTTTTCTAAAAATCTTCCCTGGTATTCACAAGCAGACAGCTCTGCAGCAAATCCTATGCCGGATGGATTTATGTCATCAGTATACATTGTAGTGCGAGCCTCTGTCTTATATAATCAAGTGTGTGAGCACATTTGGTGTTCAAGATGCAACGTTTGTCATTGTAAGGTTTTTATATTAGTTTTGCTGTTCTGTACTAAATTATTGTAAATATACGATTTTTTAATATTCATATTCTTTGACAGAATGAAATATTGCATGCATTTAGTTTCTGATGAACCCTGAAGTATATAACACTATGATGAAAAAGAAACAGTCAGCAATCATAAGACACAGATGACTTCATTCACTTTAGCTCATCTCCTAAACATTCTGATTGCAGATACATTTCTATATTTACTGTATAAATGCCCTTTTTTTCAATACTAGCAATTTTATTGAGAAATATACTGAGTAGTATCTAAATACACACAGTGTTCAACGTAAACAGTTGACTGTATACTGTTTGTATATTTAAACACATTCTAACAGTATTACCATACCTACAAGAAGGAAAATATGATGAGGTGTGTGGTATATTGTGTCATTTTCAAAAAATAATTAGGAGTATAGCAAATCATTCAGATGAGTAAGCATAAAAAGAAACATAGCTGTGGCAAAATAGGGTTCTCACATCCAAATATACTGGCTGACCAGTCCCGAATGGGGACCTGTCCTCATTGGTACCAGGGTCACTTTGGAGACCAAAGCCCCAGCTAGCCTACTTTACTAATATTAAAAATTTGATAAAATATATATATTTTTGAATAAACAACTCACCTTCATATCAGAAACCTCAAAAAATACACTGTTGTGAGCAAATTGATACAGAAGTGCTGTGCCAGTTACTATGTAATCCTCGTCACTTGGATCGAAGACATTTCCCAATTCATCAATGAAAAAAGACTTGCTCTCATTGAGTATCTTTGTTAGAATGAATGCAATTATGCAATAATTATACAGTTTTACATTCGGCTTCTTATTACTATAGGCACTGATATGGTACACAGATCTGTAATCCGAAGAACTGTAGATGCCATTCTCATCAAACCCAAACTTTTCTGGAGGAAGTTCCTTCGCCTCCCTCTGTAGCGCTGGTAGCTTCTCCTTCAATTCCCGGAATGTGGTATGAATTATTGTTCTGAAAGCATTGCAGACTTCCTCATCATCTACTTGAAGGTCCATGAGATAAGGTAATATCTTACATTCCCTAGCATGCAACCCAGCAAGTCCTTTGGTTCTGCAGTCTTCTGAACAAAAAACCGCCTGGAAAAGACAGAACTCACTTTTACCATTAGCAATTTAGAGAATACAGTACCTGTCTATTAAAAAGCCTGACCTATCGAGATAAATGTTACAATTACTTTACCATCACTTGCACTAAGCAAATCCAAGTGGACTCGTTTATATCAAGTCAGCATTAACTGGGACTGGCCTTATCTTTCTGCTGGCACCTAATAAATAGGCTTTCAAGTATTTTGTTATTACAAATGAAAACTTTTAATACCTAGGTCTACCTAAGGTAAGTGAATGACATTCTTGAATTCGTTATGTAAAGGGGACTTTTTCCAAATTTACTAAAAAAATACAATTACAAAAATAACTCTCCTGTTGGCAAATTTAGCCAGATTACAAGCAGTATCTATATTCAGAAGTCTCAAATTCAGCCAGATTACAAGTATTATCTATATTCATGAGTCTAAGCTGAGATAAGACACTCCCTTAAAGCAGGAACCTTGAGTAACTGCAGATATCTAGTAGTCAGGACATAAGAAGCTACATTCTTTCTGCTGCTACGAATGCTTCACCCTTATCTGCTGTACTTCAAAGAGAATTTCAGATGTACATTTCAATCTTATTTCCAAATGAAAATAATTTTGACCCTTGGCAAATTATGTCAGCGAAGAACAGGAAATAAAATCTCCTTCTCCTTTCTCCTGTCCTGAAAGATTTACAGTATTCTCTCCTACATGTCCTCTATCTCCTGTCCTGAAAGATTTACAGCATGCAAATAAAACGGTCAAACTTTTGAGATCAATCTTCTCGGAAATGCCAATGCTCCTGGTTCTCTTGCTTAACCAAGTACTCCCTAACACTCAGCTTATAGGGCATTCGTTCCCAAGTCACCAAGGAATAAGCAAGCAAAATTGCTCCTATGTTATACTGTTTTGCCTAAATGTTAAATCTTGCATTTATCCCTCCTACTGGAACCCTGCTCTGGGGTATCATATCCCTAAGAAGGTTGATTATTTCATGACACTTTCTGGGACCCAACTCCTCTTTGAAAGCATCAGTGTGGCACCCCTAAATACGGACTTTTTGTATTTTAAGAATTTTTGGCTATCTTCTCCCAGCACTTCAGAGATTCATTTGCCTGACCTTGATTATCCCTTGCATCTTTAAATCCTTCCGTATATATACTTCCTTCCCATTTTTCCAAATTCACTCAACAAATGGGTTTGGATCTGTTGTTGATGGTACATTATGCTCCTTTCCTCATCTCTAATGGTGCTCCTTGGACCCCTGTTCTTTTACTTACTTTTTTTCACCTTTACCACAGATTTTCACCGGTCTACCTCACCTCCTATCCAAGCTTTTGTGGATACTTCAACCCTCCATCCTTCTTCTGTCATCTACAATCAAATTCAAATTGCTCTATCCCCTTCTGTTACTCAGAATCTCGTGAGCTTGCCTGAATGGGGACCTCCAAAACTTAACAGTAAAATTCAATGCATCAAGGAATCTCTTCGATTTTTTTTAATGAAAATTACCACAATCCACTAACCTTCACCAGTCAAAAGCTTTATGCTGGCCTTTATTCACCTACTGTACTTCTGTCATAATTCAAATGCAGCTTCTTTAGTTCCCTTCATCATACTCCTAGTTTCATGCGATACACATTGCACACAGCATCTGGGTTTATGCCAGTTTATCATGGAAATTAACTCTCTTCAATATTGAATGGGATTTTGGAAGTTTAAGCAACTGGACAGTAAAGTGGACAGAAAATACAAAGCAGAGATGAGGTATGTACCTCACAACACCTGCAGTATTCTCTACAGTTTAGGGAGGCTGACAGGAAAAAAATGATTCACTTTAACATTCTTGACTTGCCAGTTCAATTAAATTGAATGTCTAACTTGAGGAAAAGAGGTTTCTGCATCAGGCACCATTAGCTAGGCCTGACAGAGAGAGAGAGAGAGAGAGAGAGAGAGAGAGAGAGAGAGAGAGAGAGAGAGAGAGAGAGAGAGAGAGAGAGAAATAACCACTTACCAAACAGTCTGGACAAGGGATGATTTGGCCCTCACAACGCATTAGGCATTCTGAACATGCCTGCATTATGGTATGGTTATATCTTATAAAGCTGACGTAGCCACTGTCCACAGCAAGGATTTCTCCTACAGAAAAAAAGAAGCAAATTTCATTAATGCACAGCAAATAATTGTAACATTTACATGTTAATACTGTCTACAGCTTAGCAATGTCTTACTCAATTTACAACCCCCTTCTTTTACCTTACAAACTTATACATACATCCTCCACTCATTTCTTACCTTACTTTATTTACATATGGAAACAATTCAAAGTTCATTTCTTAATTACCTGGAGGTATATCTCTTGTTGTGACAACATGTCTACCTCTCTCCTGTGAATGGATAACCTTCAAGGAAGAGCTAAAAGCTGGGACATCAGGGTTAACTCTTGCTAGTTTGGGGGGAGTCTTGGCATTAACAGATTTAATGCTAAAGTCGTCTGCCCGAGACGTCTTCTTCTCCTTGACACAGCGCTCCTTTCTTTCAATTAACTTACTTCTAAGGTGGTTTGGATATCCAAACTTAAGGGCTAAATCTATGTCAACAAGGCATCTCTTGTAGTCCTTCAAGCCGAGAAAGATGGCAGAACGATTTGCATACCCAAGAGCGAGAGATTCAAATTCACTTGCACCTTTCTGGTTCCCTTTCTTCCCTCCATCACTGTTTTGGCCATCGTTGCCTGTAGATGGAAGCTTTGGATGTGGAGCCATTAAAATACCCAAGTTATACAGCCTCAACGCTTCTTCGAAATTACCCGACTTGTACTCTTTGTTGCCCCCTTCTCTAAATAACTGAGAGGCTTCCTCCATTTTTAATGATGACAGGGGACCTTTGAACTCAAAACACTTGTGCGCAGCAGGGCTATTCCACAAGAGGGAAAACATATCCTGAAAATTTTCAAGCTGCAGAAACTGGCTACACGTCCTGGCAGACTCAACAGGACCTAAGGCAGACTGGAAGCTTGTCTTCATATCCAAGAGTACCTTAGAGGAACTGATGTCAATGTGCCGTCGTTCGAGCAATTTGCTAAAGTCCATGATTGTTTTTCTTCCTGAAAAATATGTACAAAACAAAAAAATGCACATATTAAAAATTTTTTTTAATAAAACCAAACATGCAAATATTACAGAAAATTATCAATTCAGTCATTCATAGTTTAAATGTAAGAGCATAGATTCTGAATCCTGTTTTAGTCTATTACACTCCTGGAATATATAACTGAGAAATATAACAATACAGTACTTTAGCACACAATAAGAACAACTCAATTGTTTGTAGCTCCATTTCTAGTAACATATGCTCCCAATGGACAAAATTTATATTCAATTTAGTCATTGGGCCTGGACCAACAAGGACACTGTAAATCTGAATTTTTTTTAATTCAACAAAATTTATTGACAGAACTGTAATCTGAAGCATTTCTTAGATTAACATGTAATGGATGCACTTGTTTTATAATACAAGTGAATAAATGAGACACAAAAATTGCTAAACAACTGTAGTTATACCGGCTACCGACAAGCCTAACAAACATTTCAATCAATCAGCCTGAGGATGAGGAATGAAGCTTTTTTTTGTTTGTTGGAGAAGGGGTTTATTAAGTAAAACCTAACCTACATCCAGTAAGGATCCCAATGAAACAAGATGCTCAGGATGTATGTGTTTAAGTAGCACTGACCCGTTATTTAGCACAGGCCAGGTAAGGCACAACACCCTAGGTCAGAATAGGTGGAGGGAGAAGGATTACGTGGAGGGGGGAGGGGTCCAGAGAGCTCCAAAGGAGTAAGACCCACCAACATCAGTTAGATTTGGTTGGAATTTCACACGTTTGGGTAGAATGCAGAGTTCTGGGTCACGACTTACAGCCAGGTCAGGGCATGGTATACGAGGTTAGGTTAGGTAAAGGTAAGTCTGGTTAGGTTATATTCCCTCTGACCCTTTATTTTGCATTTGCTCCTCAAGGTTTTGCAGTTCCCTAGATATAAATTCAACGACAAAGAAACTCCGTTTTCAACTCGGAAAGGGCCTATCAAAACTCCCCGGGCACTGGTGTTTTTGGCAAAACACTTACGCCTATATTATACCAGATACTACCTGAAAAAAAAAGCTTTCCTTTACCTAACGGGAAACATAAATACAAGACAATCGACAAGCTAGTATAAAAATGAGCCTATATCGAATATATACAATGCACTTTGCAGAGTTTTCGACCGAATTTCGACAGATAACTTTCACTGTTGCGATAGTAGTGTGCGTGAAGCCTTCCAAGTAATTTGTATATCACATGAATAAATACAAAATTATATTTTTTCTGACAAGTTCATAGTTATAGGATTTTCGGCCATTAGCCTATATTTGAAATAACCTAAAACAGCTACCGAGTAGTTGTCTATCCTCGGGACGCGCCTATAGCTCATTAACAATGGCTCCAAATGAAAAATTGCATTCAATAAAAGTTGTTCAGCAGGCCTAATTCTGCTGGAAAATCAGGCTAACAGGCCGAAATATTTTATCAATGTTCACCTTAAATCTAAAGTAACATGGTCAACCCTCGAGACACTTCAATAGGCCTATTTTGAAGTGGACAAAGGATAGCTCTCGGTATCCATAGGCCTAACTCACGAGTCGCTAAACCTTCGCCATTTGACTTAATTGTGCCCATCTTAAACCTAATCATATAAAATACATTTATAAAATAGACTAAACACATTCAAGAGATGCTAAATCTCGTCCCATTTCAGCATGACAATTCGAAATTAATAGGCCTACCGAGGTCTAGAAAAAATACCGCAAGAGATGTGTGACTGCAGTCAAGTTGTCTATTAGACCTACCTTCTAGGCCTTTGCTTTCCTGTAACTCGCCGATCAGTCTCTTCGTCTAGTTTTCTAGGGTAGTTTTAATGTAATCTAGTCGGTAGGAATTCACAAAATTATAATGACGAGGAAACGAGATATTGGGTCTCAGTCGGGCACAAGATGTTCCCAACAGAGCCCGCCGTTGGTGACGTCATTGGAGTACCGCTAGACTCGACCAACATCCTGCGTCTCAATTTGTTGATTTTGACTTGACTTCGGCGGCTTTTAATCGTAAGAAAGCCTGCTCTTGTTGTGACACGCAACGCAAGAAAGGTTTATGATAATATAATAATATCATATATATATTTTTATAAATTAACATATGTCTCACACTTAAGAAATTTTATTTGACTTCGTTAATTAAAAGCTTTCGGTTATTGGAGAAACAGGTACGAACGCCATAACCAAAACACACACACGTGTTGCTCGTCTCTGCAGTCGCGACTGTAACCTGTTGGATTATACAGTTATTTAAATATTTATTAAGCAATAACACACGTTAAAGGCCTTTTAAACTAAATTTAAATTAACTGATAATTGTATTGATGAATTATTGTAAGTAATTAAATTATTATTTACCTACTGCATTGCCGAAGTTCTCTTCAGTCTGCATCGATCAGAACTAACACAATATTATCAGGATATATTGGCCTCGTGCCAATTCTGTCAAGGCGACCCCATCATTCCACAAAACGACATATTTTTGTACGAATCCTATGATATTTCACTAATAATATCTATTCTCTTATGTTAATCTATGCAATGAAGTGGAATATTTCATGTCTCCGCCATTTAAGAAATCATATAGTATATCTAGGTCATTTTGAAGGGTGATTCACATTTCCATTTTCAAAGATTTTATAATTTCCTTTGATATATTCGAAGGTATTATCATTTGCCTTCATGCCTCTATATCATTCTCACTTTTACCTCCTGAAAAAATATACCTATCTGGTCTGTCAGCATAATTTTATATTATATATATTCAAGGAGACAATAAAAATGTTTGTGTATTAACACAAATGGTTGGTATGAATTTTCATTTCGAAGGAAGGTCTAATTGACCTGGTAGTATTCTTGAACATAAACAAGGCAACTACAGTAACTCTAAGCATGCAAAGTGGCCCTTCACCAAATTTAGGTGGTCTTGAATCAAACGGGTCTTCAAAGTATACCGCCTGGGGAACAACTTGGTTATTAAAACATACAAGAGTTGTTGGATCCAGACTGTGCTTGCCTAATAGATCACGTACTGTAGGCGGGGTAGCGCCGTCAGTGCACCTTACGGGATGCACTGTAGGCATTACTAAAGGTTCTTTGCAGCGTCCCTTCGCCCCCTGGCTGCAACCCCTTTCACTCCTTTTACTGTACCTCCATTCATTTTATCTTTCTTCCACTTGCTATCCACTGTCTCCTAACAATTTTTCTTCCTGCTACAACTTTCAGACCTACCTACTCTCAATTCCCTTTTCAGCGCTGAATGACTTCACTGGTCCCAGTGCTTGGCCTTTGGGCTAAACTCTATATTCCATTCCATTCCGTTGCCTGGACAGACTATCTCCTTGTCTCCCAGACAAAAGTTAATTCTGCCTTGAAAAAATTAGATTTCCATTCCATAAATTACATCAAGCTAATGTACCGTATATGATGAAATATATAGTTGTTTGTGTGTGTGCAAAAAGGGCCAAAGCTGCAAAAAAAAAACTGACCAAATCAAATGTAGCCGTTCTATCAAGGGATTATTTAACATCTTTAAAACCAACCATCTTGAATAAAAAATGACAGACAACACAATGAATTTGAGAAAATCAACCATAACACATCAAACCCAAATAAGAACCGCAGGTTCAAGTAATTTTATCACGTTGATGTAGTTGGTTTTCCAAATTTTGCCTCTTATATTAGAATTTAGAAAGTATGAGATGTGCATTTGTATCATAAATGATAAGGGCTACCAGTTTTGGTGGAGGAATATTTGGGATAAGTCCTTCTTGCTGTTGGTGATGCTTGTATTGTGGGGAATGTTTCACTTCTGACTCTTAACTTGGATTGGGAATTTGGGATTTATATAGGAATTGGTGAGGCGCAGCCAACAACTGTTATATAGGAAAGGGAAGTGACTGTTCATATACTTTTCTTAGCTTAATGGAGAAGGTTCTGGAGTTTCATTGGGGAAGCTATATCGTGGTAAGTCTAATAAGTTAGCCTAATGGCCATGTTTATGCAATGTAGAATCTACCAAGTGTTATTTGGGTTATTTAATGTATATTTTCCTTGTTCTACTTTAAACTGTAACAAGGGAAGTCTACACTTTAAACTGAGGTTCATATAGTCAAGGGTTTGAATTTGGCTATTGTTAGGTTAGTTAAGGATGTTTTTTAAGGTTTCCCGATTACAGTGTGAAAGGTTTAGGCTGTTCAAATAAATTTTGTGCCTGCTTTCGATACTGATTATTTTAAATTTTTCAGTAACCACACGTGTTTGTAGTGAATAAGAAAAGGAGGAACTAGACTACCACATATGTAGAGATGGAACTGAATACCTTAGTGTAGGCTAGGCTAAATTCAAGACTAAGTTTTTTTCCACAAACAATTGGGTTTTTGGAACCTAACCCCACTGTAAGTAGGACAATACCTGTATTAGTCTTTTATTGTCCTCTGACACTATGGATTCATTCAAGCTCCCACTTTTTTTTTTTTTTTGAACGCGACAAACTCATTCATTCATTCAAGCCCAGAAGTCTGGCAGTTGAACAACACATGTTCAGCAGGCCAGAGGTATGCGACTCCTTCCTCAGCTCTTCGAGATCAGAAAAAATTCTCACTTGGGTAAGACTTCCAAGCAGTTCAGAGGTTTACCCAGATTCCACCCTCCAATGGGTAAGTCTCCTGTGTAAAGACCAAAGGTTTCTATTTGTGTAGGAACAAATTGCAAATTTTAGAGTAATTTGTATTTTTCCTAACATACAAACCTGAAGGTATTTACATTTATGACCCACCTCAGCCACCCCTCCATCTGGTACCTGGTCTAACAGGCAAAGTGGAGTTCAGACCGTTGGTAGCTAACAACCTTGTTTGAAAGTTAACAGCCGTTCCAGCTCGCGTTCACAAGCAAAATCCTTTTGTACATTTGTAAAGACCTTCAGGTTTGTATGTTGGGAAAAATACAAATTACTTTAAACTTTGCAATTTTAATGGCAATGTTTATGTAGTGTAGAAATACAAATTAGTTTAAAATTCACAATTTTGATAGTAATAATGGCAGTGTTTATGTAGTGTAGAATTTACAAAGTGTTATTGGCTTATTTTAACAAGGAAGATAAGCATTCTAAAATGAGGTGCATATAGCCTAGGGTTTGAATTTGGCATTAGGCTAGTTAAGGATGTTCTTTATTGTTTTCTGATTTTGTCCTTATTATCGATACTGATTATTTGTAATTTTTCAGGAACTGCACATGTTTGTAGCAAATAAATGAAGCTCATCACGTGTGTGTGTGTATCCTTCAACTCCCCATTAGCTGAGACATGGCTTTTGAATTGGTGACATCCATCTAATCCATGGATATCCAAACTTCAGCCTACACCAGATGTCCTGGAACCAAGCCTATTGAAGCAGCTTTGTTAGAATCACTGTTTTTGGTTTATCCAACTTGTACATTTGTGAAGAGCTGTATTTGACAAGAGGGACACATTTAGTGGTACTGAAAGTGACTGCATACCAGTTATTAAAAGATTAAATGCAATCTTTGCACTTTAAATATTAAATGCTTGCCAAAGATCAAACTGGATTTCTTTCTTTCAAATAATTTCATGACATTGATATATGAAGTTTTACCACCAATGAAATTCCTTCAGCATATTTCTGGAAAAGACATTGGGAAACAAAAATAATTATTGCTTACACGAAAGAGTTAATGTATAAGGCAAATAATAGAATGCATGAGTTTCTCAAGTGAATTAATTCTGTTCCTTTATCATACAAAAAGATATTTGTAATTAATGTAAAAAAGAACAGTTGCTTTTTAAACAAATATCTGTAATTCTATACATATAGAGTACACAGATCTAACTGCAAAAATTTACATCTTTGAATCTCAGCACAGTTAGTACAGTATAATGAAATGTAAGCAAAAGTTTTCTTGCAAATGAACCATAATTAGTTTACCACGTGAGCCATACGAAGCCAAATGAAGATTTTTACGTGCATAATTTTGCATCTTGCATAATTTGCAATATTAATATGTGTTTAAAGCATTTTGTTTGGAAACACGTACAGTACGTCAGTACGTGCGTTTTAATTTTGAGTGAACTTAAATACAGAAATATATGCATAAGCAATCAAAATGTTAAGTACAATTGCAGCATGAATAAATTCATAGTTCCAGAAAGTGTTATGTTTCTCTCATGCTAATTCTCTGGTAAGTCTAATATGGTCCAATTACATTTTTATGTATAATCTCACTCCCATAATGCTCTAAGTCATCTTATACAGGTCACCAAGTATGCACCAAACAACTGAAATAGTACATGTTATAACTATTAACAGAGAGTACAGTACTTAAATACAACATGTTATAACATTAAACAATTTTATTCAATAAATAAAAAGGCATAAAAACTTGGTAGAAAAAAGTGAAAATGATGACGACAATCAACATACAAATCCTGCAATGTAAAATCAAACAACATAACTCTCGACACAGGATAATGAAAGAGGCACATAGGTCATGCTTTACTGCATTCATTAGAGGTGTGTGCATATAAACACAGCAATCATCTGGGCATATAGTATTACCAGAAAAACTAGCATGAACCTGTCTCACTTTTTCTTGAGCCCTCCAGTGTTAAACCTGAAGAAGATAATATCACCATCTTCCACCACGTATTGCCGACCCCTTTGGTGGTATTTACCGTCGGCCTGCAGAGAGAAGTAAGCATGAAAATGTTGCCACTAATTCCTTGTGTTATTCTTAACCGGACTCTAGCTGATGCTAGAGAATTTATACCTACGTTAAAACCGAAGGTTTGTTTGTTATGAAAAATGCAAATTGATTTAAAATTTGCCATTTTTGTGTTACTTATAAAACATACAATAGCATATATACCTTGATACCCAAACACCTAAACTAGTTTACAAATTTATTCAGCCTATTATGACTTGAAAATCATATGTTCTTAGCAAATCTGAAAAAACACAAAAGTGAATCTCACCTTCACAGCTGCTTCAGAACCTAACTCCTTGAAATCATCAAACTTCATCACTTCAGCCATGACAAAGCCTTTCTCAAAGTCAGTGTGAATTTTGCCAGCTGCCTGTGGAGCCTTGGTTCCTTTCTGTAAAATATTCACACATTAATGCTCTCAGTTGAAAAAAATTTAGAAAAAATGATAAGAGAAAAAGTTTGGATTAGATAGAAAAGCAAAGTGAAGGAGATGGATGTGACTGCAAGATGGAATAACTGCAGGTTGTTTATGAACACTTGAGAATGGAAACAGGGATATGGAGGATACATAAGGCAGGGTTTGATATCAAAGACAAGAATTATGGCCTGTACAAAGTACAAGGCAGGAATTTTATAATCTTGGGATAAAAATATACTCCCCAGTATGACAGAAATCTAAGCAAATGATTCCACAAATTCACAGCTTCATGAAGAATTTGAATGCAGTTGTTTTACAGTTATAACACACCTGAATTGTCCAGGCTTTAACTTCATCGGGACCTGCTGTGAAGAAATACATCAACTGCAATGCATTGTAACCCTGTAGGATGATCTTGTCAAGAGCACTGCAAAGAAAACCAGAAATTAAAGCAAAACAGAGGCAACCTGGTACAGCCTAAATAATATGGCAGCATCCTTACTGTGACACTCTACTCACAGCTTTGTAATTTTCCGTTACCAAACATCTACAACACAACTCATTTACTTCTACTTTGAATCAGATTGCTAAAATTACTTAAAAAATTATATAATTTTAAGCTCCCTTTAAATCCCAATCTAAGCATGACTGGATGAAACAATGGGTAAGAGAGCTCCCAAAGCAGCAGGAAAATGCTCAAACCTCATTTGTCTATTGAACGAATACAAGTACTAAATTACCCAAGGCCCATCTCCATGTTGCAGGGACTAAGAACACTTTAACATACCTGTTAACACCTTTCTCCTTGAGGAATGCCTCTTTCGCTTCACCATCCATATCAAATAAGGCAGCCTCAAGGACACCTGAGAAGGGAATCAACATGGCTCCGGGGTCATTGGTGTCAATCCACTCCTTGATCTTCATTAACCTATAAAAGTAAGGGTAAGGGCAACATTTTCCAAGTCTGTAGGCAACTTTATGTCTTCAGTGAATCAATGCATTGACACTTACAAGAACAATAAATCATTTTCACGGTTATTAATGTATTTCTGCACAACATAAATGAGAAAACATTTGACACTCGTACAGTGACACCCACCCTTCAACAAAAAACTTCAAGCAATTTACCTAACCCTATGACATCCACGACAAGGATCCATTTTAGAATATTAGTTTTCACACAATCCTTAATACTAACATAAAAGAATTCCAAACCTCTGCACAAATTGTTAGAGAAACTACTTGGTAAAAATAGGCAACATCTGATATTTGTCAGAGAAACTAAATTTACTTGATAAAAAGAAGCAACTTCTGATATAACACTCTGGAATGATATACAACAGGACAGAATTCAACATCTGGGTGAGCGAGAATACCAGCCAGGGTAAACTAAACCAAACAAGAGATGAAATAAAGCAACAACACTGACACTGCATTTACAGCTTCTGAACATAACATGGGATCTTGGTGTATCCAAAACCATGGTGCAACATCTCTTTAATCCCTGGTACTGGTAAAATTCTAGTAGTGTTTCTCCATCATGTTTTCTCTGTACAAAGCTATACCTTCCCATCACATCTGGAACTTAATTTTGCATGTTCCTCTATGCCTATCCAGGTCTTATCTTCACTGCATACTAAAGTTAAGACTGTGGAACTATTGGCTTCATTTTCACTGAAAATCTTCATACACACTGTTTATTAAAAAGGCTGCCACTTCAATTGGTGAGTTTGCTAAAACTGGAGTAGAACCTTTTTCTCATGATCTATATATCCCAATAGAATAGAACAGAATACAGAATTTAGACCAAAGGTCAAGTACTGGGACCTATGCGATCATTCAGCGCTGAAACAGAAATTGACAGCATAAAGGTTTGAAAGGTGTAACAGGAGGAAAACCTCGCAGTTGCACAATGAATCAATTGTTAAGAGAGGGTGGAAAGTAAGATGGAAGAAAATGAATATGGCAGGAGGTATAGGAAAAGGACTGAAAGGGGTTGCAGCAAGGGGCCAAAGGGACACTGCAAAGAACCTTTAGTAATGCCTACATTGCACACATGAGGTGTGCTGACAGCACTAACCCCTTAAGGGATGTATATACCAACGACAAACTCAATCCCGTTATGGCTTTGGACCAGCTCTTGACAGGTCATTGCCCTCTTTTTTTTTTCACATAATTTCATATTTGTTGGGATTTGGCCAAGCTCTTGACAGGACATCACCTCTTTTTTCATGTAAGCTAATGTTAGTGCTACAGTTATGAATAGGTTGAAAGAAGCCACGGATTCAACCAAAACTATTTGTTCTTGAAATGAGCTGAAAGTGGAACAAAGTAAAGTTGAAGCTATAATTCTAAGTTTGAAAAAGAACAAAGTACATAGATGAAAGCAATGCTGCCAGGGAAGATGGGATGCAGCAAAGAATCTTGAGTACTGTACAGTCTACAGTGTGCCATACAAAGCACCCCGTAGGTGGTAAACCACTCTGGCATAATTTGGCTTGGTCTGGAGAACAAAAAGGCATTGTTTCTTGGATTCCAAGTCTAATTTGGTGTCACTTTTGAAATGAGGTTATCAGCCCAATGCCATTCACCCTGGTGACGACAAACCAATGTTGAAACAGTTACACTCAGTATATACTCATATACAACATATACAAGACAACCAGTGTTGAAATATATGCACTATTCTTAAGATAATCCATGCAAACAAACTATGTGCATAAATTTCTAGATTTTTTTTCATTTTAAAACTGTAGGCTGGTATCTCAAGCATATGTAGCATAAGCTGAATTTATAAACTGTACAAGTAGCCAGACATAAATCCCATCTCAGAAAAATCCTTCCCATTTTATCCCAAAAAATGCTTATGAAACTGACTCCTCAAGTTCCTTTCAAGTATGTGAATGTAATAAACTGAAATCACATCCAGCCACAACACATGAAAACCTGAAATCTTTTTGAGAATTACATATTACTGGATGTCCTTAATCACAAACATATTAAAATGTGACAAGACCTTTCAGCTAAGGCAGAGAAAAAAAAAACATATGAAAAGAAAATGGACACTAATTTACTGAACTAAAAACTGAAAGAAGGGTTCTTACCATTTGTTCTTCTTGCGTATGTAATCTTTTTCAGAAAGATTTACTAAATATATCATAGGTTTGCTTGTGATGAGCAAGTGCTTATTCAATACTTCAATCTGAAAAGATATATTTTACCTTAGAATACAGGCCAATTAAAAAGATAAAGAAAAGGCATTATACAGTAATACCAACAATCATGCAGGAAAAGAACTGAAGTGGCATTAGTCTACACAACAAGTAGTCTGACAGATGGCAATAAAAAGTGCTTCATTCTCATCATCTTTACCATCATAACTATTATTATCATGATTATTATAAGAAGATGCTTCATGTGGGAAGCTGAATCTTGTAATAATTAACAAGATACGGATAACAAATTAACAACAAAACTTTTGAGTAATGATGTTGGAAAATTATATAGGTACACTAACATATAGACTAAAACACATTAACAAACACACGAAAACTGCTAAAGTGAAAATTAATCATCCGAAGATTTGTGCCATAGGGAATTCCTTGATAAACAACCCTCATTCAATGTGTGGCAAAACCAATGCTTTCAACTGAAATACCAAAATACTTCTGCAAACCCATCAAAGAACAGTGTGTATTTGTGTGTGTTTTTTTTTCCTTTGAACAGCTCCTTGACATTTCTGAATAAATCATGTGTCCCTACCATACACCTGAAAAGTGTCTTCTAGTTAGATCCATGACTTTCCATGTCAAATAACACAGTTCTCACTCTCTATTCCAATTTATTTCAATTTCGCTGTTATCCTGCTGCTCTTTGATTCTCCATACTATTTTTATTGCAGCTTTGAATAACTTATTGGCCGTAGAGCCAAAATGATAATGCCTTCATCCCACTCCCTTCTGGAATAAGGAAACCTCTACATTTCCTATATTCCAGAGTCATTTAACCTGCATCCTTTCATGATGTGAGCAACTGAACACTTTGGGGAAGATGTCCTATAAAATTTTTCTGGCAGATTTTTAACAGCTGGTTACTTGATATCTTTTCTTTTGTTTAAAACTCAAATCATTCAAAAGAGGGAATGCTTATTATCAAAAATGTTCTTATCACAAATAAGACTTTCCACTTTTCAATAAAATTACCTGTACGCAAATTCAGTCATTCAACATGCACACTGAACTTCAGTATAACCCCTTTCCACTCATAGCAGACTTCTTCCAGTCAGCTGTCGACGTCAATGCCCAACTCACCTCTTTTGCATCCCAGTCACAGAATCGAACTTGCCTCTTTTCTTCTTCCAGCAGCGACTTGACTTTGCAAACAGTGTCGTATTCTGGTTTGAGTTTCTTGTCACCTCCACGTTCTACCAATTTGAATAGTTTATCATAGACGTTGTTTATGTATTCAATGTCCTGTTGAAGGAAAACGAGCATTAAATAATATAACTATACATAAAATAATGACTCAGTACATTAGTTAAATATTCAGAAACTGAGCTAACTGAACCATCAGATACTCAAAACCTCAAGCATAATTATAACAAAAAGTTGAATTTAAATGAGGCATTAGGAAACATGACATCAAACAATATACTAAAAGCAAGTTTTGTTGACACAAATCAAGAACATACCTTAAGCCGCAACTCATCAAGGATGATTTCAAGGTCCCTGACAGGGTTTACATCCCCTTCTACATGGGTGACATCATCGTCTTCAAAAGCACCTGGGAAACAATGAAAGATATAAATTTTAATGCACTCCATATAATTAATATTATAATGTACACTGCTGTCATATTTTAGTCGTATGTCTTAGAAAGAACAACAGGAGCAAGAATATAGCAATATTGCATTTATCAAAGTCATCAATTAATTAACAGCAGTACTGTATATGATAACATGGGTAACTATTAGCCAGCACCCAGGCCTCCACCACTTGGTTTCTTGCCTGAGCAAAAAAAGAACAAAAGTGGTGTCTGATTTCATTTAGTGCTCATAGTACTCATGACAACTGGTAAATTGATATCAATAATTCTCAGAAAGTCTGCAATTTTGACAGATTTTTCAGTCTGTAAACTGCTTTGTCATTATGATTCATCTCTGTAGTTCATGTTGCATATTTAAAAAAATTATCTTTATAACAAAAGGTGCCAAATTTACATGCATAATGCTCCAAACATCTGAAGGTACCAAACAGGGGTTTTCAATTATGTCAGCAAACCATTCTCAGATATCTCTCAGCCCATACTTTGCAGCACTTCATAGTATAGCAAAATTCACTGTTACCTTCCTACTACCTAGCAAAATACCAATACATCAGCTTTTAGACTTTTTGTGATCCTCAAAATCACGCAGCATTAAAAATGACCATTCATGGAGGTAATAGTTTTATTTAAGAGATCACTAAAAACCTCAGGACCATCACAGTATAAATTCAACCGTTTTTAACACGGAAGCTGCCCGCAATGAAATTGTGACAACAATAGAAAATGCCTGTCACATCCCATGTTAATAACATGAAGTTCAAGGTATGCTTTGAGGGTTTTTAGATAGTCTACTACTGTATCTGTATCGACTCTGCTGAGAAGAGAGAACCGATGACCTCACATGTGAGATGTTGAACAATCAATAAATTGCTGCCTCTGTTCTTTCTCCTTAAGGCCACAATGGCAATAATGAAAATAATTAGGGAAATGAGGAGCCAGCCTGTTTACTTAAGCAAACCTCAGTGTTGCCCATACTGGCATAACGATTACCCTCCTCTACTGACACTTTAAAGAAGTTAGGAATAGAATCATTCAGCCAGAGTAATGCTGCCCCACAACCATCAAAGGCTTCAAGTACAGTAGGCGTCAGATACTTTGAAAGACGCAGGGAGTTGAGCAATACTGTATGTGTAAAAGGAGTCATTGCAATTGTGCTGATCCTTCAGTGCAAGTACTATACGATGCAACTGATGTCATGGAAGCTTTCTGCACAAAATATTTTACCCCTGATACGTTATTCATAATTGGCAAATATTACAAAAGCCATGAATTTTTCAAGGAGTCCCTATGCAGGGGGCCCTTGTTCTGAAACGGGAACAGCTAGACATTTGAAAACAATATCTTATTACAAGGTCGCTAAGTAGTCTAAGGCACCCAATGTGGCAGAGATGACTTTGAAATCAGAAATATGGACACAAACTGTCAAATCAATGCTGCAAAACCTAACTGAAAAGATGGGTTATGGAGTGAGTTCACCAAAAGTGGAGAGTAAAGAACTGAGACTGAAAGGTAACAGAGAGCATTCAAAACATCAACTGTATACTGTAATAAGAGTTTGATAAGTTAGATACAGACCAACTGTAGCAGTAAGTGGTCCTCAACATTACTCACCACTTAGCTACTTCAATTAACTGATTCATACTTTATTTGTTTACCCTAAACTGAACATTAAGGACTAGGAAAACACAGTAAATTAAATACTAAACTAAATAGTATAAAACTTAATACTTACGGGTCAGATGGAACAGAGCATCACAAGCCTTGATGTGTGACAAGAAAGCATTACCAAGACCTTGCCCCTCAGAAGCGCCTTTTACCAATCCGGCAATGTCAGTGACGTTTAGAAATGCAGGTACTTTGCTGAAATAGAAAAAAAACTTGCTTTGTTTCTCTTATGCATGATCAATGGTCTCAATCCTAACTCAAGATTTTCTTGAGTTAGGATTTTGTAAAAGCTCATTCATTCAGTAATTAACAATTTGTTTAATTTTAGAAATGCCTGTGGTTACATTCCAAAAACAATCCATGATCTGATATGACTTGCTAATTGACCAATTAGCCTTACATGAAACAATGTATTTTACTATGAATGAATACATAAACAGTCAGGTTCCATCTAACTATCTTCGTACTGAAATTAAAAATGAATGCATTTTACAATATGATAGCATACTTATCCTGTGAAGTTAAAGGACAAGAGTGTATCTACCTATATTGATACAATATCAGTAAAAATATAGATAAAAATACCAGGGCTCTCTACAAAAACCATAAATCAAATTCCTATAATTACAAAGTACTCTTACTTCATAATTCCGGTAAGTAATCATATGATACTAAGAATGGAGAGATTATATAACTAATTATATTACTTGGAAAATGTACATTACCTTGCTGGTTTATGAAATTCACATAAGTAATCAAATCTTGGGTCTGGTACCGGAACCCTACGTGCAGGAAGAGAAAAAAAATGTTGTAAGTTATAAATTCCTTTCTCTTTGGACATGCACTATACTTGATATGCCTAGAGAACAATATAATGAAAAAAATACTGGTACAGCACAAATAGTAAGACTTTAAACGTCTGCTAAATCATTTTCCCAAATCGACAGAGGTCCAATATGCAAGAATCAAAGTGTAAACAATGAGATACAGTATTGTCATAAAAACCAGTTTGGAAGAATATTCATTTCATACTTATTGTTTCAATTATCTTTGTTCTTCCTGAACAGCATCACCTTAAAACACACTTGATTAAGCGCTTCTGCAATACGACAAAAATAGCATTACTGCTAAATGCCTTTAGTTACATGTACATACAGTAAATATAATATACAGTACTTCAGATGTTTTTGTCCCTCACATTTCCCTTTAACCCAACAATTAATAGCCATTTTCTTTCTTTTTCTTTTGTTTACAGTCTAATCTCCATTTACTTAACAAAAGTTTAGCTTAATGTCTTGTATGCAAATATTAGTCGTCCCTTAAGTTCAACTAATTCAGAAGTATATTTTCTCTTTGCATTAATTTTTTCTTTTTTCTCAACATCCAGTCTACAGCGTCCAACCATTATTGCAAGAAGTACCATATTTCTAACAGCAAATATAATGTAGTAAGAATTCACATTTTATCACTGGAGTACCAGGCTTGAATCATCCTTTACCATCAATAATTAATTACAGTAATAATCAATATTGGTTCAATATGAATATAAAACCACCTGTGTCTGCAATACGTTCAGATAAAGTGTACAGACACCACCCTACTTATGAACATTCAACTTACAAACATTCAGAGATATAAACAAACGGGACTGCAAATTAAAATTGTGTTCAGAGCGAGTCCCCTTTGCCACCTGAAAGTTCAAATTTTGTTTTTGTTTAAACTTAAATAGACAGTGTATAGTGTTTTAAGATGAAAAAACATACCGTACTGTACCGATTTTATATCATACTAAACTTAAAAAAATTCAACTTAAAATACTAACATACAAGCAGCCGTCCGGAACATAACTCGTTAATAAGTAGGGTGGTGTTTGTACTTTAATAGATCTCCTATTTTACTGCTGTCTGTTAATTAATGTTCGCAGCAAAATCAATATAAGTAGTTTGATGTATTAAGCCTTCACTTACTGTAATTCATACGTACAGTACAAATACAGTAAAGTACAGTACAGTACAGTAAAAGCTCTATAAAAGGAAGTATGGATAAAAAAATGACAGAGATACTTATTTTCATTTGGATCAATGGTGCAGAAGGGGAAGTTTTCAGCCTGGGCCTGGGACTTGGTCAGCACATTGAAGAAAGTGGACTTGCCAACATTGGGAAGTCCTACTATGCCAACTTTCAAGTTGGTTCCCACACGGCCAATCAAGGGCCTGGGTTCTACTGCTTGAGGCTTCTTGGGGGGCATCTCTGGTTAGCGGCTGAAAAATAAAATTAAACTAAAATACATTGCATACAGGTTAGTACAGTACAAAACTACAATACTTTTGTTCATGTCTACGTAAGTTATCATACTCTTAAAAGATAGTAATTTTCATTATAAAAGTTCAAGTACATGTCCTAAACTGTTCCTCATTCATATTTGGACTGTTCATACTTTTACATCAGTGGTTCCAGACACCATGGTCGCGACCCAAATGAGGGTCGCGAGGCTTTTTCTGAGAGTCACTGGAGCATCTTAAAATAAAATAATCAATAACACACAGCTGATCACATTTTGATCTTGAGTAATGTAGTTGATTTACTTCAAGAAAAAGCTTCCCTCTGGTGGGAAAAGTTGGCCAATGGAAAAACTGCAGCTTTTCCAAAACTAAGTGCTATGTTGGGAGATTCTTCAGATATATCCCTGCCTGACTTCAGAAATATTGTCGAAAATCATCTGAGCAATCTTCAGGAAGAAATGAACAGGTATATTCCAAAAATGTTGACTTGAAAAAGCATAGCTGGATCAGGAATGCTTTCACTGTGAAAGTCACTGAGGTTGGAGAAGATATTCCAGGTTTTCAAGAAGAACTTATAGACTTCCAGGAAAATCAAGTGCAGAAGCAACGCTCTGAAAACCTCCAGTATTCAAAATTTTGGATTCAACTCAAGGATAAGCCCATTCTGACTCAGGAGGCTGAAAAAGCTCTTCTTCTTTTACCAACAACATATCTCTGAAGTAGGGTTTTCAAGTCTTGTTACAATCAAGACTAAATCAAGAAACTGGCTGGATCCCCAACATGACTTGCAGTGTGCTCTAACAATAAATATAAAACCCAACTTTGAGAACTTTTTCGTGCACAAAACGAAGCAGTTTCAAAGTAGCCACTGAGAAAAATTTTTGAGTTTTTATAATTTGTTGTGGTCTTTCTTTCAGTGTGGTCCCTGGTTATTGCCAAGGTATATTACTTGGGTCTTACACTAGCCATTTTTTATATATAATTCATTGTATTAATTTTATTAATCACTGAAATTTATCAGCCAAGTATAAAAAGCTGTGATTGCTAGTCACTGAAGAAAACTTATATTTTTGTATATGCAAGAAAAAGTCCATGTTTTTGACACTCGTTTTCTTTTCCATTTCAAATTTATTAAAATTCATTGTGTTAGTTTAAACTTATATACAAGAACCATCTGAAGTTCTTGCACTTACAACTGTACTTCTGGCAACGGGCTGGGCAGGCTGATCTTAGAACAGAGCATATCAGTTTACCTCATCACTCCATCTTGGGAAGCATCACTCAGGAAGCATCATTTTGAGTTACCCTGCTACATCAGCAGCAGCATACAATATTAACTGTATGTACGTATTGCCACAAAATAACTCGTCGACAAAATTGCTTGCCAACTAAAAATAACCTACACAACATATCATTATGATGATGAGTTGTGCCAAGCTTGCTTCTTCCCAGTTCAGTGGCTGCATTTTCAAGAGATAATGTGAATACCACACATCTGAGGTTAGTTTCAAGAACGTCTGTGCTCAAGGTAATGGGTCAGGGAATGAAGGCTCAGTCCCCAGCTAAGAGTGGGGACTTCCACTGGGATAAGTTAGGTTAGGCTACTTTAAGAAAGGTTGATTTTGGAATGTTAATCATCAAGTGAAACCAATGGTCAAGACACATTTATACAATGACAGCCATAGTACTTCATGTATTCAGTAATCATTCTTAAATACTGCCTGAAATGGCGTAACTGCTATTTTCTAATTCCTCTTAAAGCTTAACCAGCAGATCAAGTATTTAATAGACTTTCCATTTTATGTATTGGGACAACATACTTTGGATAATCCCATCTTCGAAAAGAATTAAAACTCTCAGACACTGACATGAGAGAATTTTGACTTAAAACTTCCTTGGCTAGGCTATATCACTTTGAAGTAATAGTAAATTCTTTGCAATCATAATTTTTGGCTTTATGGTGAAGCTATCAATGCTTTATAAGCTATCAATGCTTTAAAGAGCATAAGCTTGCTAGTTATTGCTAATTTCTACAGTTAAAATCTTAAAGGCTGGCCCAGCTTCATAGCACTGGCTTAAATAGCCTGTGGCACTGGTAAACAGTGATGACCACACCAAATGCATTTGGCGTAGGCCTAGCTGACTGCAATAAAGGAACGGTCACCCTTAAACAAACAATGCTGCATCCCAACTGCTTACACGAGGTTAAAATCAGTGCAAGTGGCCCCAGGCTAGGCAAAACAGCGACAAAAGCTTCGGTTGCCTTCTATTAGTGCTTTTACCAGCCAAATTTTAAAAGGGCATACAACAGCAATTTTTGCAAGTAAATACTTTTTGAAAGTCGTTTTGTAGGTGTTTTGAATGATTTCTTTAATTCATTCATACCATCTGGCTATTTCTCTGTTCTCTTACTCTCTTTCCTGTTGGTCCCTTCAAATATTAAAGTAAACCAAGCAAAAGGGTTTCCAGTACAAAAACAAAAACAAAAATCACGGGAATATCAGAAATTATGACCAAAAACCACATTTCAACTAAAATAAATGCCTTACCTAACCTAACCTTAGGAACTGAGTCCTAGCACTGATGTAACTTGACCTTGGTTGCTGTAAATCACGACATTATGTAAGAATGCATGCTTGTGATATTTATTCACAATTCACAAATACCCCAGCATAACCTAACCTAACTTAGTAGAAATTTACGAATAACTCAAGAAGCTTTTCTTAATGATGTTAAATACATTATTTTTGGTAGAACTATGGGGTTGCTTCATATCGGGTATTACCTTGGAAACTGACTTTTCCTGTGGTAATTTGGTTGCTTATTAACAATTTACTACTATTTTTTGTCAGTCAACTGTAATCAACCTGTAATTAATATCAGAACCGATATGTTTTTGTATGCTGGCCATCCTGAAATGTTATCGCGCATGTGCAGTGTTATAGGGGACATTTTGGTAAGAAGTGGAGTTTCCTTCAATGGGGGGTCCTCCAGGGGTCCACCCCCGGCTAAGTAACACGGCCTGCTGGGTTAGGTTAGGTTCGGTCAGGGTACATTAGGTGACTATAGTTCCTTTTATAATAGACTTCCTTAGCAAATCCCTTCTTGAACATATGGCTCCCTAATGACCTGCGCATGCGCGGAACTATTACTTAACAACAACATGGCAGTCCGTGCAGTTACCCCGTAGTTTTACCTTATTTTTAATTAATTATACATCAATCATATAAATTTAACCCTTTTATCAGTAAAGAGAAGACTACTACCGCTCCCCCTCTCCTTTGGCAGTTTACATGCAAAAAGGGGCGTCTTGTTTAGCACCATCCCCTTGGGGGTGACTGTCAAAATATGGGGAAAAGACAGAAAATATCATAATCAAAATGTTATAAATATTCTGGTTGGCGACTGGCAGAGACTAGCCTAGCCTACGTCACGGCAGTAGTCTTCAGTTTTACCCTTTTACCTTCCTTAGGCCGCAAAGACCTACCAACACTCGCCTAACCTAACCTAGGATGGCATGCCCAAAATATTTTAGCCTAACCTAACATGTCCTAGGGGGCTGTGAGCCCCAAAGTGGACTGTCATAGACGATTATCATCACATCTTGGTTAGGCTACTTCTTCCTGGTTAGCCTGACTGAAAAGGGTTATGCTGACGTGGATAATCCTAGAAGGATATAATATAACATCAAAAGGGTTATGCTAACGTGGATAATCTTTGAAGGTTATAATATAACATCAAAAGGGTTATGCTAACGTGGATAATCCTTGAAGGATATAACATCAAAAGGGTTATTGCTAACGTGGATAATCCTTGAAGGTTATAACATCAAAAGGGTTATTGCTAACGTGGATAATCCTTGAAGGTTATAATATAACATCATAAGGGTTTGTTTATCGTTTGGACTTAAATGGAGATATAGGAGTAAGATATAGGAAACCTATATAATCCATATCACAGGAACCTTGGTATTCATTCCCCGTAAGGCTTAATGATACCTATTCGCCTCATTAGGATTTGTTTAAAGTTTGGAATCAAATTTAAACAAATGAGTAAACAAATGGCGAAAAAAGACTTAAGTATTGGAAATCCATACAATCTACATCACTGGCCCCTTAAAGTAACGTATGTCAAATTCCCAGCATAGCTCGAGAGTGACACCTCCAAAATCATCTTATACTCCATTACTACATAAAATATAACTCCATTTCATATTCGAACGAATACCTTCGCTCTTGTTCATTTCATAATAACGAATGAAATTGAATAATAACATTTAGAAATGGAAATTTTACCGAGTTTTCATATGTTGGAAGATGTGGGTCCCGGTACCAAAACAAACCCAACGTGGAGAAAGACAGGTTCCTTTTCTGATAGTATTGAACTACCGGTGATTTTTCATTAAAGTTAACTTATTTCGGATTTTAAAAATATGGA
Organism: Macrobrachium rosenbergii; assembly: GCF_040412425.1. Lineage (NCBI taxonomy): Eukaryota > Metazoa > Arthropoda > Malacostraca > Decapoda > Palaemonidae > Macrobrachium > Macrobrachium rosenbergii. The sequence goes on from NC_089781.1 coordinate 97,250,070, forward strand.
TATGGGGTCAGGGTCCATTATACTAAAAATCTATATGATTTTATTACATTTATTGTCCCTTGGTCCATGGTGAGGGAGAGGAAATATAAAAAAAATAAGCACATAACGTGAAGCCCTACGTAAAGAATAACAATTATAATTATATTTTATGATTAATTTTTCATTTATACTTAATATTTAATCAAACTAGTCAAATAAATGTAGATGAATTTCATATTTTATACTTAAGGTCCCTTACATATTAAGCGATCTGGGAGGTAAAAATAGACATATCATTTTCATAGGCTGTCAAACTCGTCCTCCATATTGAATTCACGATATCTTCAGTATAACAAATATAATAAAAAAGCTGACAGTTGTATATAGATTACTTAGATTTTAAATAAGATTATAATTTCTTCATTCTGGTCACATTACT